>NW_021163448.1:0-62216 GCF_004324835.1 Dendronephthya gigantea
ACAGCCCAAATAATATAACCAAGCAGTGAACGTCGAATGTTGTTTTTCGAATATTAATTCGTGCAGTGATTGCAATCGACTATATATAAACCTGTTAAAGTGATATTTGTTGTATTAAAACTACGAATCACACTTTTATGGACTCTTTTGGAAGTTAAAACGATGATGTAAAGCTTTAAATGGTCGGTCTCGTCTTCGCAAAACCGAGCAAAACGACATACTGTACCAAGGTCATAAAATGTATTCGTACAGCAAACACGAAATAAACCTCGAAATAAACAAAATAGACTCCTACCATTTCAAGGATTATAATCGAGTTGTTTCTTTTCACCGCTAATTCCTCCAGTTCTGATAATATTTTAAATTCTTCCCAGTGTTTTATCTGTTTTTTGATTCCACATTTTATATTTTGTTTTCGAAACATTTTTTTGAAAAATAGTTTGCAAAATGACAGTTAAATTGCTGACGTTTTTCACTGAAACACAAACGATTCGTCTTAGCCAATCAGGAAGTTGCTGATTACCAGTCTACACTCGTTCGCATTTCGCGCATGCGCACAAGTACCATGACCATTGAACGTCCATGACATTTGGGCAACTTTGGATTCCGCTATGTTCTCCCGGGTCCCGGGTGTAATTCCTAATCTCCGGGCGGAATTAGTACCCTCGCACGGTGCTCCGCACCGGCTCGGGGAAAATGTAGTTTGCATGCAAAATATTTTTGTCCCCTATCTAAGAGATATAGGCCGTATTCTCTGGCACGAAAAGTCGCTTAGAAAACGATTTTCGTTGCCCCCCTTCGGGCACTACTTGAAAACACGATAGAAAATTAGGATAAATTATAGAAAGTCTAAATTCACTTGTTTTCACCTGCACAAACCTGCAGTTTTCGAGCATTTCATCTTCGAAAAATCAGTGAATTTGCATGTTTTGCAATACACCGACGCCATTTTGATTCAGGAAATGTCTAAGATACTTGGTGTAATATACAACATATATAGCAGATTAAGCAGTTTTATACCAGTATACCAGTTTTATATCTAGTTTCCAGCATTTTTGCTGTGCAAGCAGGTTTCAACAAGGAAGCTTTGAATGGAGTTTTACGAGGTTTTTCGCAAATTTTCATAGTTTTTCAAAACTAAATTAGTCAGAGAAGACTTAGACAACAATTAATCGGGAAAACATCCGCCAATTTTGCTTACAGGCATCAAAATCATCCACGAGCGTTTTGTTTCTAGTCAAGTTATATAAAATAATTACTGCACAATTCCTTTCCAGCATAACCTTTGTTTTATATTAACTGCTTTTAAAATACACACGCTTTCTCAAAAAAACTATTTACAACATCTCAGTTTTTTGACAAAGTTAATTACCAACGCCTTTATCTTATTATCATCAATCCACTGAAAACGAATTTGTTGAGCGAAGACCCAGACATCTTTACGAAGTTGAAAAAGAACAAATTTCAAACATTTTCCTTATGAAAACGTGTCAGGACTTGTGAAAACTGCCAAGTTGGGCCAAGTCTAAACTTGCTGAAGTATTGGAAAATGAATCTGGAAATCCAGAAGTCAATGTTTGTGCATTTAACAACAATGCACTGATTGTAGATGCTATGGCAGTTATTCAGTCGATGAAAGGAAAATGGAAAACATTTGGCGATGATGCTCTTTTAAAAACCTCAACACGCTAGCACGAAAGTATAATTCCAAACGATTAGATTGTTGCAGACAGGTATCCTTAGTTGAGCATAAAGAATGCAGAGAGACAACGAAGAGCTGAAAAGTGAAAAAGGAGTCCAGAAAGGTCAAATCTTTGGAAAAGATCAGAGTGTTCCAAAATAGTGGAAAAAGTGTTTAAGATCCGGTGGAAACTAGGAATCTTTCATATCTTTCTTATGTGAACACTGGAGGTCATGTAACTCCTCCCGGTGGTTTTCCATTTCAACTATGTACGTAACTGCTAAAGAAATATGCTATGTTTTATATCCCGGTGTTTCCGCGAACGATATTGTTACAAGTAATGAGGTGTCTTCGCTTCATAGCACCACGAAGATGCCAACCACGTGCCAACCACGCAGCAGCAACGTACGATAAAGTTATTATCAAAAGCCCCGATACAGATGTTCTTATACCTGCGATTAGCATGCAACAACAGATGCAGAAAGAGACTTTCTTTTTGACTGGCACGGGAGATAGACGTCGTTGCGTATTTGTAGCAATTATCTCGAAATTCTTGGGCGTGGCTGTTGCTCTTTGTTTACCAGGCTTTCATGCTTTTACAGGTAATGGCATTAGCAATCAAGCACCATCATGGTATCAGTGTTTAAGTTCAGAAGTCGATCTTCCATCACTGGTTGGCAATGCCTGGACGCTTGACGATAAAGAGCTGGAGATAACTTAGATGACACGCCCACCCGCTCCGCGATCTTTAATTGAGTGTGTTGAGTGCAAGTGCAAGATTATAGATGCTCGACCATGCGTTGTTCCTGCAAAAAGGCTGACTTAAAGTTCACCAACCTATGTTCGTGTGGTGATTGCCAGAATGCAGTAGTTGAAGATGGTAACGACGATGATAGCAGTTATGGCCTGGCTCAATCTGATGACGATGATGAACTTGAAGGATCAGGATCTAATCTGGATTTCGAAGATGACGTCGATGATGAGTTGTGGTATTAGCTGTCCGATTAAAAGGGTTGAATTTAACATTTTATTTGTGTTTTAAAATTATAAGGCGCTCGTAATTCTCCCACAATGGTATTAAAACGTATGACTGATATCAACCTTGGTATGCGTGTTCAATATTTTAACATGTACAGTAGTTGTACGTTGCAAATCACGTTTAAATTGATGTTGGCGTTGGTAATTAACTTTGTCAAAAAACTGAGTCAAAAAACTGAGATGTTGTAAATAGTTTTGTTGAGAAACGTGTGTATTATAAAAGTAGTTAATATAAAACAAAGGGTATGCTGGAAATGAATTGTGTAGTAATTATTTTATATAAATTGACTAGAAACAAAACGCTCGTGGAATGATTTTGATGCGTGTAAATAAAGTTGTTCTTATTTATTTGTAAATTCCAAGAGCAGAATGCTATAAAAAAATCGCAAATTGGCGGATGTTTTCCGATTAATTGTTGTCTAAGTCTTCTTTGACTAATTTAGTTTTGAAAAACTATGAAAATTTGCGGAAAACCTCGTAAAACTCCACTCAAAGCTTCCTTGTTGAAACCTGCTTGCACAGCAAAAATGCTGGAAACTTCATGTAAATACCGGTATAAAACTGCTGAATCTGCTATATATGTCGTATATTACACCAAGTATTCAGGACATTTCCCGAATCAAAATGGCGTCGGTGTATTGCAAAACATGCAAATTCACTGATTTTTCGAAGATGAAATGCTCGAAAACTGCAGGTTTGTGCAGGTGAAAACAAGTGAATTTAGACTTTCTATAATTTATCCTAATTTTCTATCGTGTTTTCAAGTAGTGCCCGAAGGGGGGCAACGAAACTGAACGATAATCGGCCACAGAATACGGCCTAATATGATATTTTTTCGATTTGAAAATGCCTTGCATCAGTTAGTTAATATCGGGGAGAGAAATTGAAAATAATATGTTCTAAAAAAATAAATTGCGCTTGAAAGACCCGACTTTTTTCTCTTCCGAAGTCGTAAAACACGTCGTGACGTTGATTAAAGCATGGTTTGCTTCATGGTTGGGTTTTCCTGACATACGATAGTTCCGGTAAAACATTTTGATGCGTTTAAAAGTCCGTATAATCGTCTTGATATGCTGAAAACAAAAGTTACAGATGCTTTTCGCAAAACTAGAATACTTAGGATGATACAGCACCATCAATTAAATGGAACAGCGAATAATGAAACATTATTATCAGGATAAAATGTAGTTTGCATCCAAAATATTTTTGTCCCCTATCTAAGAGATATGATATTTTTTCGATTTGAAAATGCCTTCCATCAGTTAATCAATATCGTGGAGAAAAATTGAAAATATTATGTTCTAAAAAAATAAATTGCGCTTGAAAGACCCGACTCTTTTCTCTTCCGAAGTCGTAAAACACGTCGTGACGTTGATTAAAGCATGGTTTTCTTCATGCTTGGGTTTTCCTGACATATGATGGTTCCGGTAAAAAATTTTGATGCGTTTCAAAGTCCGTATAATCGTCTTTGATATGCTGAAATAAAAATTTACAGATGCTTTTCGCAAAACTAGAGTATTTAGGATGATACAACACCATCAATTAAATGGGACAGCGAACAATGAAACATTATTATCAGGATAAAATGGAGTTTGCATCCAAAATGTTTTTGTCCCCTGTCTAAGAGATATGATATTTTTTCGATTTGAAAATGCCTTCCATCAGTTAGTCAATATCGTGGAGAGAAATGGATTATATTATGTTCTAAAAAACTAAATTGCGCTTGAAAGACCCGACTCTTTTCTCTTACGAAGTCGTAAAACACGTCGTGACGTTGATTAAAGCATGGTTTGCTTCATGCTTGGGTTTTTCTGACATATGATGGTTCCGGTAAAACATTTTGATGAGTTTCAAAGTCCGTATAATCGTCTTTGATATGCTGAAAACAAAAGTTACAGATGCTTTTGGCAAAACTAGAATACTTAGGATCATACAGCACCATCAATTAAATGGGACAGCGAACAATGAAACATTTTTATCAGGACAAAATGTAGTTTGCATCCAAAATATTTTTGTCTCCTATCTAAGAGATATGATATTTTTTTGATTTGAAAATGCCTTGCATCAGTTAGTCAATATCGTGGAGAGAAATTGAAAATATTATGTTCTAAAAAAATAAATTGCGCTTGAAAGACCCGACTCTTTTCTCTTCCGATGTCGTAAAACACGTCGTGACGTTGATTAAAGCATCGTTTCTTCATGCTTGGGTTTTCCTGACATATGATGGTTCCGGCAAAACATTTTGATGCGTTTCAAAGTCGGAATAATCGTCTTTGATATGCTGAAAACAAAAGATACGGATTTTTTTCGCAAAACTAGAATATTTAGGAATACAACACTATCAATTAAATGGGACAGCGAACAATGAAACATTATTATCATGATAAAATGGAGTTTGCATCCAAAATATTTTTGTCCCCTATCTAAGAGATATGATATTTTTTCGATTTGAAAATGCCTTGAATCAGTTAGTCAATATCGTGGAGAGAAATGGAAAATATTATGTTCTAAAAAAATAAATTGCGCTTGAAAGACCTGACTCTTTTCTCTTCCGAAGTCGTAAAAAACGTCGTGACGTTGATTAAAGCATGGTTTGCTTCATGCTTGGGTTCTCCTGACATATGATGGTTCCGGTAAAACATTTTGATGCGTTTCAAAGTCCGTATAATCGTCTTTGTTATGCTGAAAATAAAAGTTACAGATGCTTTCCGCAAAACTAGAATATTTAGGATGATACAACACCATCAATTAAATGGGACAGCGAACAATGAAACATTATTATCAGGATAAAATGTAGTTTGAATTCAAAAATATTTTTGTCCCCTATCTAAGAGATATGATATTTTTTCGATTTGAAAACGCCTCGCATCAGTTAGTCAATATCGTGGAGAGAAATTGACAATATTATGTTCTAAAAAAATAAATTGCGCTTGAAAGACCCGACTCTTTTCTCTTCCGAAGTCGTAAAACACGTTGTGACGTTGATTAAAGCATGGTTTGCTTCATGCTTGGGTTTTCCTGACATATGATGGTTCCGGTAAAACATTTTGATGCGTTTCAAAGTCCGTATAATCGTCTTTGATATGCTGAAAACAAAAGTTACAGATGCTTTTCGCAAAACTAGAATATTTAGGATGATACAACACCATCAATTAAATGGGACAGCGAACAATGAAACATTATTATCAGGATAAAATGGAGTTTGCATCCAAAATATTTTTGTCCCCTATCTAAGAGATATGATATTTTTTTCGATTTGAAAATGCCATGCATCAGCTAGGCAATATCGTGGAGAGAAATGGAAAATATTATGTTTTAAAAAATTAAATTGCGCTTGAAAGACCCGACTCTTTTCTCTTCCGTAGTCGTAAAACACGTCGTGACGTTGATTAAAGCATGGTTTGCTTCTTGCTTGGGTTTTCCTGACATACATGGTTCGGTAAAACATTTTTATGCGTTTCAAAGTCCGTATAATCGTCTTTGATATGCAGAAAACAAAAGTTACAGATGCTTTTCGAAAAACTAGAATATTTAGCATGATACAACACCATCATTTAAATGGGGACAGCGAACAATGAAACATTATTATCAGGATAAAATGGAGTTTGCATCCAAAATATTTTTGTCCCCAATCTAAGAGATATGATTTTTTTTCGATTTGAAAATGCCTTGCATAAGCTAGTCAATATCGTGGAGAGAAATAGAAAATATTATATTCTAAAAAAAAAATTACGCTTTAAAGACCCGACTCTTTTCTCTTTCGAAGTCGTAAAACACGTCGTGACGTTGATTAAAGAATGCTTTTCTTCATGCTTGGGTTTTCCTGACATATGATGGTTCCGGTAAAACATTTTGATGCGTTTCAAAGTCCGTATAATCGTCTTTGATATGCTGAAAACAAAAGTTACAGATGCTTTTCGCAAAACTAGAATATTTAGGATGATACAACACCATCAATTAATTGGGACAGCGAACAATGAAACATTATTATCAGGAGAAAATGGAGTTTGCATCCAAAATATTTTTGTCCACTATCTAAGAGATATGATATTTTTTCGATTTGAAAATGCCTTGCATCAGTTAGTCAATATCCTGGAGAGAAAAGGAAAATATTGTGTTCTAAAAAAATAAATTGCGCTTGAAAGACCCGACTCTTTTCTCTTCCGAAGTTGTACAACACGTCGTGACGTTGATTGAAGCATGGTTTGCTTCATGCTTGGGTTCTCCTGACATATGATGGTTCCGGTAAAACATTTTGATGCGTTTCAAAGTCCGTATAATTGTCTTTGACATGCTGAAAAAAAAATTTACAGATGCTTTTCGCAAAACTAGAGTATTTAGGATGATACAACACCATCAATTAAATGGGACAGCGAGCAATGAAACATTATTATCAGGATAAAATGGAGTTTGCATCCAAAATATTTTTGTCCCCCATCTAAGAGATATGATTTTTTCGATTTTAAAATGCCTTGCATCAGTTAGTCAATATCCTGGAGAGAAAAGGAAAATATTGTGTTCTAAAAAAATAAAATGCGCTTGAAAGACCCAACTCTTTTCTCTTCCGAAGTCGTAAAACACGTCGTGACGTTGATTAAAGCATGGTTTACTTCATGCTTGGGTTTTCCTGATATATCATGGTTCCGGTAAAACATTTTGATGCGTTTCAAAGTCCGTATAATCGTCTTTGATATGCTGAAAAAAAAAATTAAAAATGCTTTTCGCAAAACTAGAATATTTACGATGATACAACATCATCAATTAATGGGACAGCGAACAATGAAAGATTTTTATCCGGATAAAATGGAGTTTGCATCCAAAATATTTTTGTCCCCTATCTAAGAGATATGATATTTTTTCGATTTGAAAATGCCTTGCATCAGTTAGTTAATATCGGGGAGAGAAATTGAAAATATTCTGTTCTAAAAAAATAAATTGCGCTTGAAAGACCCGACTCTTTCCTCTTCCGAAGTCGTAAAACACGTTGTGACGTTGATTAAAGCATGGTTTGCTTCATGCTTAGGTTATCTTGACATGTGATGGTCCCGGTAAAACATTTTGATGCGTTTCAAAGTCCGTATAACTTTTGATATACTGAAAACGAAAATTACAGATGCTTTTCGCAAAACTAGAATATTTAGGATGATACATAACACCATCAATTAAATGGGAAAGCGAACAATGAAACATTATTATCAGGATAAAATGGAGCTTGCATCCAAAATATTTTTGTCCCCTATCTAAGAGATATAATATTTTTTCGATTTGAAAATTCCTTGCATCAGTTAGTCAATATCGTGGAGAGAAATGGAAAATATTATGTTTTAAAAAAATAAATTGCGCTTGAAAGACCCGACTCCTTTCTCTTCCGAAGTCGTAAAACACGCTGTGACGTTGATTAAAGCATGGTTTGCTTCATGCTTGGGTTTTCCTGACATATGATGGTTCCGGTAAAACATTTTGGTGCGTTTCAAAGTCCGTATAATCGTCTTTGATATGCTGAAAACAAAAGTTACAGAATATTTAGGATGATACAACACCATCATATAAATGGGACAGCGAACAATGAAACATTATTATCAGGATAAAATGGAGTTTGCATCCAAAATATTTTTGTCCCCTTTCTAAGAGATATGATATTTTTTCGATTAGAAAATGCCTTCCATCAGTTAGTCGATATCGTGGAGAGAAATGGAAAATATTATGTTCTAAAAAAATAAATTGCGCTTGAAAGACCCGACTCTTTTCTCTTCCGAAGTCGTAAAACACGTCGTGACGTTGATTAAAGCATGGTTTGCTTCATGCTTGGGTTTTCCTAATATATGATGGTTCCGGTAAAACATTTTGATGCGTTTCAAAGTCCGTATAATCGTCTTTGATATGCTGAAAACAAAAGTTACAGATTGTTTTCGCAAAACTAGATTATTTACGATGATACAACACCATCAATTAATGGGACAGCGAACAATGAAAGATTTTTTCAGGATAAAATGGAGTTTGCATCCAAAATATTTTTGTCCTTTATCTAAGAGATATGATATTTTTTCGATTTGTAAATGCCTTGCATCAGCTAGTCAATATCGTGGAGGGAAATGGAAAATATTATGTTCTAAAAAAAAAAATTGCGCTTTAAAGACCCGATTCTTTTCTCTTCCGAAGTAGTAAAACACGTCGTGACGTTGATTAAAGCATTGTTTGCTTCATGCTTGGGTTTTCCTGACATATGATGGTTCCGGTAAAACAATTTGATGCGTTGCAAAGTCCGTATAATCGTCTTTGATATGCTGAAAAAAAAAGTTACAGATACTTTTCGGAAAACTAGAATATTTAGCATGATACAACACCATCATTTAATTTGAGACAGCGAACAATGAAAATTATTGTCAGGATAAAATGGAGTTTGCATCCAAAATATTTTTGTCCCCTATCTAAGAGGCGTGATTATTTTTCAATTTGAAAATGCCTTGCATCAGCTAGTCAATATCGTGGAGAGAAATAGAAAATATTATGTTCTAAAAAAATAAATTGCGCTTTAAAGACCCGACTCTTTTCTCTTCCGAAGTCGTAAAACACGTCGTGACGTTGATTAAAGAATGCTTTTCTTCATGCTTGGGTTTTCCTGACATATGATGGTTCCGGTAAAACATTTTGATGCGTTTCAAAGTCCGTATAATCGTCTTTGATATGCTGAAAACAAAAGTTACAGATGCTTTTCGCAAAACTAGAATATTTAGGATGATACAACACCATCAATTAAATGGGACAGCGAACAATGAAACATTATTATCAGGATAAAATGGAGTTTGCATCCAAAATATTTTTGTCCCCCATCTAAGAGATATGATATTTTTTCGATTTGAAAATGCCTTGCATCAGTTAGTCAATATCCTGGAGAGAAAAGGAAAATATTGTGTGTTTTCTAAAAAAATAAAATGCGCTTGAAAGACCCGACTCTTTTCTCTTCCGAAGGCGTAAAACACGTCGTGACGTTGATTAAAGCATGGTTTGCTTCACGCTTGGGTTTTCCTGACATATGATGGTTCCGGTAGAACATTTTGATGCGTTTTAAATCCGTATAAACTTATTTGATATGCTGAAAACGAAAGTTACAGATGCTTTTCGCAAAACTAGAATATTTAGGATGATACAACACCATCAATTAAATGGGACAGCGAACAATGAAACATTATTATCAGGATAAAATGGAGTTTGCATCCAAAATATTTTTGTCCCCTATCTAAGAGATATGATATTTTTTCGCTTTGAAAATGCCTTGCATCAGTTAGTCAATATCGTTGAGAGAAGTGGAAAATATTATGTTTTAAAAAAATAAATTGCGCTTGAAAGACCCGACTCGTTTCTCTTTCGAAGTCGTAAAACACGTCGTGACGTTGATTAAAGCATGGTTTGCTTCATGCTTGCGTTTTCTTGACATAGGATGGTTCCGGTAAAACATTTTGATGCGTTTTAAAATCCGTATAATCGTCTTTGATATGCTGAAAACAAAAGTTACAAATGCTTTTCGCAAAATAGAATATTTAGGAGGATACAACACCATCATATAAATGGGACAGCGAACAATGAAACATTATTATCAGGATAAAATGGAGTTTGCATCCAAAATATTTCTGTTCCCTATCTAAGAGATATGATATTTTTTCGATTTGAAAATGCCTTGCATCAGTTAGTCAATATCGTCGAGAGAAATGGAAAATATAATGTTCTAAAAAAATAAATTGCGCTTGAAAGACCCGGCTCTTTTCTCTTCCGAAGTCGTAAAACACGTCGTGACGTTGATTAAAGCATGGTTTGCTTCATGCTTGGGTTTTCTTGACATGTGATGGTCCCGGTAAAACATTTTGATGCGTTTCAAATCCGTATAAACTTATTTGATATGCTGAAAACGAAAATTACAGATGCTTTTCGCAAAACTAAAATATTTAGGATGATACATAACACCATCAATTAAATGGGACAGCGAACAATGAAACATTATTATCAGGATAAAATGGAGCTTTCATCCAAAATATTTTTGTCCCCTATCTAAGAGATATGATATTTTTTCGATTTGAAAATTCCTTGCATCAGTTAGTCAATATCGTGGAGAGAAATGGAAAATATTATGTTTTAAAAAAATAAATTGCGCTTGAAAGACCCGACTCCTTTCTCTTCCGAAGTCGTAAAACACGCTGTGACGTTGATTAAAGCATGGTTTGCTTCATGCTTGGGTTTTCCTGACATATGATGGTTCCGGTAAAACATTTTGGTGCGTTTCAAAGTCCGTATAATCGTCTTTGATATGCTGAAAACAAAAGTTACAGATGCTTTTCGCAAAACTAGAATATTTACGATGATACAACACCATCAATTAATGGGACAGCGAACAATGAAAGATTTTTATCACGATAAAATGGAGTTTGCATCCAAAATATTTTTTTCCCCTATCTAAGAGATATGATATTTTTTCGATTTGTAAATGCCTTGCATCAGCTAGTCAATATCGTGGAGAGAAATGGAAAATATTATGTTCTAAAAAAAAATTCCGCTTGAAAGACCCGACTCTTTTCTCTTCCGAAGTCGTAAAACACGTCGTGACGTTGATTAAAGCATGGTTTGCTTCATGCTTGGGTTTTCCTGACATATGATGGTTCCGGTAAAACATTTTGATGCGTTTCAAAGTCCGTATAATCGTCTTTGATATGCTGAAAACAAAAGTTACAGATGCTTTTCGCAAAACTAGAATATTTAGGATGATACAACACCATCAATTAAATGGGACAGCGAACAATGAAACATTATTATCAGGATAAAATGGAGTTTGCATCCAAAATATTTTTGTCCCCTATCTAAGAGATATGATATTTTTTCGATTTGAAAATGCCTTGCATCAGTTAGTCAATATCGTGGAGAGAAATAGAAATTATTATGTTCTAAAAAAATAAATTGCGCTTGAAAGAACGGACTCTTTTCTCTTCCGAAGTCGTAAAACACGTCGTGATGTTGATTAAAGCATGGTTTGCTTCATGCTTGGGTTTTCCTGACATATGATGGTTCCGGTAAAACATTTTGATGCGTTTCAAAGTCCGTATAATCGTCTTTGATATGCTGAAAACAAAAGTTACAGATGCTTTTCGCAAAACTAGAATATTTAGGATGATACAACACCATCAATTAAATGGGACAGCGAACAATGAAACATTATTATCAGGATAAAATGGAGTTTGCATCCAAAATATTTTTGTCCCCTATCTAAGAGATATGATATTTTTCGATTTGAAAATGCTTTGCATCAGTTAGTCGATATCGTGGAGAGAAACGGAAAATATTATGTTCTAAAAAAATAAATTGCGCTTGAATGACCGGACTCTTTTCTCTTCCGAAGTCGTAAAACAGGTCGTGGCGTTGATTAAAGCATGGTTTGCTTTATGCTTGGGTTTTCCTGACATATGATCGTTCCGGTAAAACATTTTGATGCGTTTCCAAGTCCGTATAATCGTTTTTGATATGCTGAAAACAAAAATTACAGATGCTTTTCGCAAAACTAGAATATTTAGGATGATACAACACCATCAATTATATGGGACAGCGAACAATGAAACATTATTATCAGGATAAAATGGAGTTTGCATCCAAAATATTTTTGTCCCCTATCTAAGAGATATGATATTTTTTCGATTTGAAAATGCCTTGCATCAGTTAGTCAATATCGTGGAGAGAAATGGAAAATATTATGTTTTAAAAAAAAAATTGCGCTTGAAAGACCCGACTCTTTCTCTTCCGAAGTCATAAAACACGTCGTGACGTTGATTAAAGCATGGTTTGCTTCATGCTTGGGTTTTCCTGACATATGATGGTTCCGGTAAAACATTTTGATGCGTTTCAAAGTCCGTATAATCGTCTTTGATATGCTGAAAACAAAAAGTTACAGATGCTTTTCGCAAAACTAGAATATTTAGGATGATACAACACCATCAATTAAATGGGACAGCGAACAATGAAACATTATTATCAGGATAAAATGGAGTTTGCATCCAAAATATTTTTGTCCCCTACTATCTAAGAGATATGATATTTTTCGATTTGAAAATGCCTTGCATCAGCTAGTCAATATCGTGGAGAGAAATGGAAAATATTATGTTTTAAAAAAAAAATTCCGCTTGAAAGACCCGACTCTTTTCTCTTCCGAAGTCGTAAAACACGTCGTGACGTTGATTAAAGCATGGTTTGCTTCATGCTTGGGTTTTCCTGACATATGATGGTTCCGGTAAAACATTTTGATGCGTTTCAAAGTCCGTATAATCGCCTTTGATATGCTGAAAACAAAAGTTACAGATGCTTTTCGCAAAACTAGAATATTTAGGATGATACAACACCATCAATTAAATGCGACCGCGAACAATGAAACATTATTATCAGGACAAAATGGAGTTTGCATCCAAAATATTTTTGTCCCCTATATAAGAGATATGATATTTTTCGATTGGAAAATGCCTTGCATCAGTTAGTCCATATCGTGGAGAGAAATGGAAAATATTATGTTCTAAAAAAATAAATTGCGCTTGAAAGACCCGACTCTTTTCTCTTCCGAAGTCGTAAAACACGTCGTGACGTTGATTAAAGCATGGTTTGCTTCATGCTTGGGTTTTCCTGACATATGATGGTTCCGGTAAAACATTTTGATGCGTTTCAAAGTCCGTATAATCGTCTTTGATATGCTGAAAACAAAAGTTACAGATGCTTTTCGCAAAACTAGAATATTTAGGATGATACAACACCATCAATTAAATGGGACAGCGAACAATGAAACATTATTATCAGGATAAAATGGAGTTTGCATCCAAAATATTTTTGTCCCCTATCTAAGAGATATGATATTTTTTCGATTTGAAAATGCCTTGCATCAGTTAGTCAATATCGTGGAGAGAAATGGAAAATATTATGTTCTAAAAAAATAAAATGCGCTTGAAAGACCCAACTCTTTTCTCTTCCGAAGTCGTAAAACACGTCGTGACGTTGATTAAAGCATGGTTTGCTTCATGCTTGGGTTTTCCTGATATATGATGGTTCCGGTAAAACATTTTGATGCGTTTCAAAGTCCTATAATCGTCTTTGATATGCTGAAAACAAAAGTTACAGATGCTTTTCGCAAAACTAGAATATTTACGATGATACAACACCATCAATTAAATGGGACAGCGAACAATGAAACATTATTAGGATAAAATAGAGTTTGCATCCAAAATATGTTTGTCCCCTATCTAAGAGATATGATATTTTTTCGATTTGAAAATGCCTTGCATCAGCTAAGCAATGTCGTGGAGAGAAATGGAAAATATTATGTGCTACAAAAATAAATTGCTCTTAAAAGACCCGACTCTTTTCTCGTCCGAAGTCGTATGCTGAAAACAAAAGTTACAGATGCTTTTCTCAAAACTAGAATATTTAGGATGATACAACACCATCAATTAAATGGGACAGCGAACAATGAAACATTATTATCAGGATAAAATGGAGTTTGCTTCCAAAATATTTTTGTCCCCTATCTAAGAGATATGATATTTTTTGATTTGAAATGCTTGCATCAGTCAGTCAATATCGTGGAGAGAAATGGAAAATATTATGTTCTAAAAAAAAATTCCTTGAAACACCCGACTCTTTTCTCTTCCGAAGTCGTAAAACACGTCGAGACGTTGATTAAAGCATGGTTTGCTTCATGCTTGGGTTTTCCTGACTTATGATGGTTCCGGTAAAACATTTTGATGCGTTTCAAAGTCCGTATAATCGTCTTTGATGTGCTGAAAACAAAAGTACAATGCTTTTCGCAAAACTAGAATATTAGGATGATACAACACCATCAATTAAATGGGACAGCGAACAATGAAACATTATTATCAGGATAAAATGGAGTTTGCATCCAAAATATTTTTGTCCCTATCTAAGAGATATGATATATTTTTGATTTGAAAATGCCTTGCATCAGTTAGTCAATATCGTGGAGAGAAATGGAAAATATTATTTTCTAAAAAAAAAGGCTTGAAAGACCCACTCTTTTCTCTTCCGAAGTCGTAAAACACGTCGTGACGTTGATTAAAGCATGGTTTGCTTCATGCTTGGGTTTTCCTGACATATTATGGTTCCGGTAAAACATTTTGATGCGTTTCAAAGTCCGTATAATCGTCTTTGATGTGCTGAAAACAAAAGTTACATGCTTTTCGCAAAACTAGAATATTTAGGATGATACACACCATCAATTAAATGGGACAGCGAACAATGAAACATTATTATCAGGATAAAATGGAGTTTGCATCCAAATATTTTGTCCCCTATCTAAGAGATATGATATTTTTTCGATTTGAAAATGCCTTGCATCAGTTAGTCATATCGTGGAGAAAATGGAAATATTATGTTCTAAAAAAATAAATTGCGCTTGAAAGACCCGACTCTTTTTCTTCCGAAGTCGTAAAACAGTCGTGACGTTGATTAAAGCATGGTTTGCTTCATGCTTGGTTTTCCTGACATATGATAGTTCCGGTAAAACATTTTGATGCGTTTCAAAGTCCGTATAATCGTCTTTGATATGCTGAAAACAAAAGTTACAGATGCTTTTCGCAAAACTAGAATATTTAGGATTAAAACACCATATTAAATGGGACACGCAACAATGAAACATTATTATCAGGACAAAATGGAGTTTGCATCCAAAATATTTTGTCCCCTATATAAGAGATATGATATTTTTCGATTGAAAATGCCTTGCATCAGTTAGTCCATATCGATAGAGAAATGGAAAATATTATGTTCTAAAAAAATAAATTGCGCTTGAAAGACCCGACTCTTTTTACTTCCGAAGTCGTAAACAGGTCGTGACATTGATTAAAGCACGGTTTGCTTCCTGCTTGGGTTTTTCCTGACATATGATGGTTCCGGTAAAACATTTTGATGCGTTTCAAAGTCCGTATAATCGTCTTTGATATGAAAACAAAAGTTACAGATGCTTTTCGCAAAACTAGAATATTTAGGATGATACAACACCATCAATTAAATGGGACAGCGAACAATGAAACATTATTATCAGGATAAAATGGAGTTTGCATCCAAATATTTTGTCCCCTATCTAAGAGATATGATATTTTTTCGATTTGCAAATGCCTTGCATCAGTAGTCAATATCGTGGAGAGAAATGGAAAATATTATGTTCTAAAAAAAAAAATTGCGCTTGAAAACCCGACTCTTTTCTCTTCCGAAGTCGTAAAACACGTCGTGACGTTGATTAAAGCATGGTTTGCTTCATGCTTGGGTTTTCCTGATATGATGGTTCCGGTAAAACATTTTGATGCGTTTCAAAGTCCGTATAATCGTCTTTGATATGCTGAAAACAAAAGTTACAGATGCTTTTCGCAAAACTAGAATATTTAGGATGATACAACACCATCAATTAAATGGGACAGCGAACAATGAAACATTATCAGGATAAAATGGAGTTTGCATCCAAAATATTTTTGTCCCCTATCTAAGAGATATGATATTTTTTCGATTTGAAAATGCCTTGCATCAGTTAGTCAATATCGTGGAGAGAAATGGAAAATTATGTTCTAAAAAAATAAATTGCGCTTGAAAGACCCGACTCTTTTTCTTCCGAAGTCGTAAAACACGTCGTGACGTTGATTAAAGCATGGTTTGCTTCATGCTTGGGTTTTCCTGACATGATGGTTCCGGTAAAACATTTTGATGCGTTTCAAAGTCCGTATAATCGTCTTTGATTGCTGAAAACAAAAGTTACAATGCTTTTCGCAAAACTAGAATATTAGGATGATACAACACCATCAATTAAATGGGACAGCGAACAATGAAACATTATTATCAGGATAAAATGGAGTTTGCATCCAAAATATTTTTGTCCCCTATCTAAGAGATATGATATTTTCGATTTGAAAATGCCTTGCATCAGTTAGTCAATATCGTGGAGAGAAATGGAAAATATTATTTCTAAAAAAAAAGGCTTGAAAGACCCACTCTTTTCTCTTCCGAAGTCGTAAAACACGTCGTGACGTTGATTAAAGCATGGTTTGCTTCATGCTTGGGTTTTCCTGACATATATGGTTCCGGTAAAACATTTTGATGCGTTTCAAAGTCCGTACAATCGTCTTTGATTGCTGAAAACAAAAGTACAAATGCTTTTCGCAAAACTAGAATATTTAGGATGATACAACACCATCAATTAAATGGGACAGCGAACAATGAAACATTATTATCAGGATAAAATGGAGTTTGCATCCAAAATATTTTTGTCCCCTATCTAAGAGATATGATTTTTTCGATTTGAAAATGCCTTGCATAGTTAGTCATATCGTGGAGAAAATGGAAAATATTATGTTCTAAAAAAATAAATTGCGCTTGAAAGACCCGACTCTTTTTCTTCCGAAGTCGTAAAACAGTCGTGACGTTGATTAAAGCATGGTTTGCTTCATGCTTGGGTTTTCCTGACATATGATGGTTCCGGTAAAACATTTTGATGCGTTTCAAAGTCCGTATAATCGTCTTTGATATGCTGAAAACAAAAGTTACAGATGCTTTTCGCAAAACTAGAATATTTAGGATATACAACACCATCAATTAAATGGGACAGCGAACAATGAAACATTATTATCAGGATAAAATGGAGTTTGCATCCAAAATATTTTTGTCCCCTATATAAGAGATATGATATTTTTCGATTGGAAAATGCCTTGCATCAGTTAGTCCATATCGTATAGAGAAATTGAAAATATTATGTTCTAAAAAAATAAATTGCGCTTGAAAGACCCGACTCTTTTTACTTCCGAAGTCGTAAAACAGGTCGTGACATTGATTAAAGCACGGTTTGCTTCCTGCTTGGGTTTTCCTGACATATGATGGTTCCGGTAAAACATTTTGATGCGTTTCAAAGTCCGTATAATCGTCTTTGTATGCTGAAAACAAAAGTTACAGATGCTTTTCGCAAAACTAGAATATTAGGATGATACACAACATCAATTAAATGGGACAGCGAACAATGAAACATTATTATCAGGATAAAATGGAGTTTGCTTCCAAAATATTTTTGTCCCCTATCTAAGAGATATGATATTTTTTTGATTTGCAAATGCTTTGCATCAGTCAGTCAATATCGTGGAGAGAAATGGAAAATATTATGTTCTAAAAAAAAAAATTCCGCTTGAAACACCCGACTCTTTTCTCTTCCGAAGTCGTAAAACACGTCGAGACGTTGATTAAAGCATGGTTTGCTTCATGCTTGGGTTTTCCTGACTTATGATGGTTCCGGTAAAACATTTTGATGCGTTTCAAAGTCCGTATAATCGTCTTTGATATGCTGAAAACAAAAGATACAGATGCTTTTTGCAAAACAAGAATATTTAGGATGATACAACACCATCAATTAAATGGGACAGCGAACAATGAAACGTTATTATCAATATAAAATGTTTTGCATCCAAAATATGTTTGTCCCCTATCTAAGAGATATGATATTTTTTCGATTTGAAAATGCCTTGCATCAGTTAGTCCATATCGTGGAGAGAAATTGAAAATATTATGTTCTAAAAAAATAAATTGCGATTGAAAGACCCGACTCTTTTTACTTCCGAAGTCGTAAAAAAGGTCGTGACATTGATTAAAGCACGGTTTGCTTCCTGCTTGGGTTTTCCTGACATATGATGGTTCCGGTAAAACATTTGATGCCTTTCAAAGTCCGTATAATCGTCTTTGATATGAAAATAAACAAAAGTTACAGATGCTTTTCTAAACAGAATATTAGGATGATACAACACCATCAATTAAATGGGACAGCGAACAAGAAACATTATATAGGATAAAATGGAGTTTGCTTCCAAAATATTTTGTCCCTATCTAAGAGATATGAATTTTTTGATTTGCAAATGCTTGCATCAGTCAGTCAATATCGTGGAGAGAAATGGAAAATTATGTTCTAAAAAAAAAAATTCCGCTTGAAACACCCGACTCTTTCTCTTCCGAAGTCGTAAACACGTCGAGACGTTGATTAAAATGGTTGCTTCATGCTTGGGTTTCCTGACTTATGATGGTTCCGGTAAAACATTTGATGCGTTTCAAAGTCCGTATAATCGTCTTGATGTGCGAAAACAAAAGGTACAAATGCTTTCGCAAAACTAGAATAATTAGGATGATACAACACCATCAATTAAATGGGACAGCGAACAATGAAACATATATCAGGAAAAATGGAGTTTGCATCCAAAATATTTGTTGTCGCCTATCTAAGAGATATGATATATTTTGATTGAAAATGCCTTGCATCAGTTAGTCAATATCGTGGAGAGAAATGGAAAATATTATTTTCTAAAAAAAAGGGCTTGAAAGATCCCACTCTTTCTCCGAATTCGTAAACACGTCGTGACGTTGATTAAAGCATGGTGCTCATGCTTGGGTTTTCCTGACATATTAGGTTCCGGAAAACATTTGATGCGTTCAAAGTCCGTAAATCGTCTTTGAGTGCTGAAAACAAAAGGTACAAATGCTTTTCGCAAAACTAGAATATTAGGATGATACAACACCATCAATTAAATGGGACAGCGAACAATGAAACATTATTATCAGGATAAAATGGAGTTTGCATCCAAAATATGTTTGTCCCCTATCTAAGAGATATGATATTTTTTCGATTTGAAAATGCCTTGCATTAGTTAGTCCATATCGTGGAGAAAAATGGAAAATATTATGTTCTAAAAAAATAAATTGCGCTTGAAAGACCCGACTCTTTTTTCTTCCGAAGTCGTAAAACAGGTCGTGACGTTGATTAAAGCATGGTTTGCTTCCTGCTTCGGTTTTCCTGACATATGATAGTTCCGGTAAAACATTTTGATGCGTTTCAAAGTCCGTATAATCGTCTTTGATATGCTGAAAACAAAAGTTACAGATGCTTTTCGCAAAACTAGAATATTTAGGATGATACAACACCATAAATTAAATGGGACAGCAAACAATGAAACATTATTATCAGGATAAAACTGAGTTTGTATCCAAAATATTTTTGTCCCCTATCTAAGAGATATGATATTTTTTCGATTTGAAAATGCCTTGCATCAGCTAGTCAATATCCTGGAGAGAAATAGAAAATATTATGTCCTAAAAAAATAAATTGCGCTTGAAACACCCGACTCTTTTCTCTTCCGAAGTCGTAAAACACGTCGTGACGTTGATTAAAGCATGGTTTGCTTCATGCTTGGGTTTTCCTGACATATGATGGTTCAGGTAAAATTTTGATGCGTTTTAAAGTCCGTATAATCGTCTTTGATGTGCTGAAAACAAAAGGTACAAATGCTTTTCGCAAAACTAGAATATTTAGGATGATACAACACCATCAATTAAATGGGACAGCGAACAATGAAACATTATTATCAGGATAAAATGGAGTTTGCATCCAAAATATTTTTGTCGCCTATCTAAGAGATATGATATATTTTTGATTTGAAAATGCCTTGCATCAGTTAGTCAATATCGTGGAGAGAAATGGAAAATATTATTTTCTAAAAAAAAAGGGCTTGAAAGATCCCACTCTTTTCTCTTCCGAATTCGTAAAACACGTCGTGACGTTGATTAAAGCATGGTTTGCTTCATGCTTGGGTTTTCCTGACATATTATGGTTCCGGTAAAACATTTTGATGCGTTTCAAAGTCCGTATAATCGTCTTTGATGTGCTGAAAACAAAAGGTACAAATGCTTTTCGCAAAACTAGAATATTTAGGATGATACAACACCATCAATTAAATGGGACAGCGAACAATGAAACATTCACTGGACGAAAAATTGGATTAACTTTAGTTTACTTTAAATGTAAATATGGTGTGAATATGGAGAACTATTTTTGAAATATATTTACTTGATGGTTAAATATCAGTAAACTAGAATGTTTAATTCATAGTAAATGCAAAATAAACATGCGTAAATATTATATTTACTAATATTTTGGGCCAAATTTACGCAGTAAAGTAAAGGTAAAGTTTGTGCATATTTGACATATATTTGCCACCACAAGTAAATATGTAGTACTTTTACGCATATTTTCCCATATTGCAAATTCGACGCAAACACAAAATTTGCCAGGATGGACAAATTTGTGTAAATATGGTATTTGCTTTCGTGTAAACAACATGTAAATGTTAACATTCATATTTGCTGAAGCTTACTTTGCAGACAAATAGAATTAAATAAGCAATAAATTATATTGAGATTCCTGGACGCAATCTCAAATTTAGTGTCTGAAGCCCGCAGACGAATTCGCGTATTCAAAATACCTGCTCTCAGACTAGTAGCCTCATGATTATAAATTCTCTCAAGTCAGTTTCAAAAGGAATTTTAAAACACTCACTATCACGTACGTAGCATTTTGAAGCAAAATTGAATTTAACATCCCAATAACACTCACTCACTGACAGAGGTCTCTTCATTCTTTATAAGTTCATCCAGAAGCATAACAGTTAATGAAAATGTGTAAAGATACATACATGCATATGCCTACATTCAACAGTTAACATTCCTGTTGGCTACAGCCTATTTATTCTCAAAAATATCTCAATTTCAAAAAAGAAAATAGAAAAATTCACTATCAAGGAGCTAAATTGAATTTAGCCACACAATAACAGTCACTCACTGACAAAGGTCTCTTTAAATATCTCACAAAATGGTCACTCCAAATCAACCCAGTAGTTATAAAGATCTTGTTTGTGCATAAGTCTATCAAAAAGCTTAATAGTTAGTGAGATTTGTATATATAATGCATATATATGCCTACATTGAACAATTACCTTATTGATGGCAATGTTCAGCCTATTTATTCTCATTAGAAAGTTTCTCAGTTTCAGCAATGTGGAAAAACTCACTGTCATGGAGCTTTATTGAATTTAACCACACAATAACAGTCACTCACTGACAAAGGTCTCTTTAAAGATCTCACAAAATGGTCACTCCAAATCAACCCAGCAGTTTAAAGATCTTGTTTGTGCGTAACTCAATGTCTCAATCCAAAAGCTTAATAGTTAGTGAGATTTGTATATGCATATGCCTCCATTGAACAATTACCTTCTTGATGGCAATGTTCAGTCT
The DNA here is from genome assembly GCF_004324835.1 of Dendronephthya gigantea. Lineage (NCBI taxonomy): Eukaryota > Metazoa > Cnidaria > Anthozoa > Malacalcyonacea > Nephtheidae > Dendronephthya > Dendronephthya gigantea. The sequence continues at coordinate 21,836 of NW_021163448.1, forward strand.
GTTTATTCTCATTATAAAATTTCTTAATTTCAAAAGCAATGTAGATTAACTCACTATCATGGAGCTAAATTGAATTTAACTACACAATAACAGTCACTCACTGACAAAGGTCTCTTTAAAGATCTCACAAAATGGTCACTCCAAATCAACCCAGCAGTTTAAAGATCTTGTTTGTGCATAAGTCAATCCAAAAGCTTAAAGTTAGTGAGATTTGTATAATGGATATGCCTACATTGAACAATATTACCTTCTTGATGGCAATGTTCAGCCTATTTATTCGCATTAAAAAATTTCTCAGTTTCAAAAGTAATGTAGATTAACTCACTATCACAGAGCTAAATTGAATTTACTGTAACTACCATACACAATAGCATTCACTCACTAAAAAAGATCAAAATATACTATATTAACTTAAAATGTTTATCTACTGCCACAGCTCTGCTAATTGTTCTTGCAATTTACATGAACCACACAGTGCTTACCCACTACAATATTCACCCTCTTTTGGTTTTTCCATAGCTCTCCTAAACTTCAGAAATCCATTCTTTTTCTTAAAATATTTGATCATATTCATGTATAACCAATCCTTTGCTACATTCCTATCCATCTCTTTGGCACTAGTTTTATTGCCAATTGCAACATCATTACCCAATTGTGCTGCTTCAATTTCATCTCTCTCTTCATGTTTTTTATCATCTTTATTGACTTCTATAAACACATAATTTTTCTTCTTGTTCAACCTTTCCCTACGGTTCTGCTTGTATTGGCGTCGTTTTTCTTTTAGATGTCTTCCCATGCTTCTAAAATATTAGCCAATATTTTAACAATAATATTTTAACAATAGATGTAGTAAAACACATACACTACAGTAGGCAGATTTTGCAAGCTATAAATGGGTTCATATTAAATACCCAAAATTTGAACACAACAGAAATTTCAAATTCAAAAGCACCATGATAGCCATTAAGACATGGCATGATGGTACTTTATACACACAGCTGTTGCCTGTTGATCTCTTAATGCATTTAGGACTCTTCCCAAAACAGGTGAATTCATTTTTTGGCTATACTCAGTTGCTATTAAAATGATTCACTTCGTAAATGTAATACGTACCTTCGAATGAAAATTCCAACGTACTGTACTTTATATTTGATTAATTTGAAATTTAAATTAAATTAATAAATTTATTTATCAATCAGGTTTCTAATCCGCGGAAAAAAAGCGCGAAGTGCTTAATGAATCCGTGGTCTATTTGATCAGCGGCAAGCAAATGCATTACACTTAGGGCCTGTTTATATGATCCCGTCTAGCCGGGACGGGATGTTTTCATCTCGCTTAGCCGGGAAACTCGCCTAGGCGGGATGGCGTGTTTATATGCAGTTCATTTTGTAGTGCAGGTTCCTTCGACGGCATGTTTTATTGTAGAAAACGAATATGCCAATATATACCCATGCTCTTAATGTATGTTAATTGCGAATCATCCCGGGCAAGCGGGATGGAGTGTTTATATGGCAATTTCTCGTCCCGTCTAAGCGGGATCCCGGCAAGAAGTGCCGGGATCCCGCCTAGGCGGGATGGAAAAGTGGTCATATAAACACTAATTAGTGTTTGTATTACAAGCGGGATCTCGGAAACTGTCCCGTCCCGGCTAGGCGGGATCATATAAACAGGCCCTTAGGCTTGTTTCAAACGTCGCATTTCGCATGTGTCGAATACAATTGTTTGAATTATCTGCATGCGAGATGCGACGTATGAAACAATTGAATTCGCTGTTTTTAATTGCGGTCGACCGTGATGCTAAATTCGACTGTTCCGGTCGCATTATGCGAGCTGGATGCGACGTGGTTTCATAGGTCGCATTTTGCATGTGTTGAATTCAATTCGCTTGAAGAAAAAGGCAAAGAACGTCATGCATGTTATGATATTGAAAGGCACAAGTAAGGAAATATGGAGGCCGTAGACAAAAGAAATGAACCAGAACAACGTAGTAATAGAACGTATTGTATTACGTGTGCATGAAAGTTGACAAAATTCATTTGCCTACCGCGTCTGTTTGTAATGGTTGCGCAGTACACGAACAAAACGAGGAATCCCAAGGCTGGCTGGCTTTCTAGAAGCGGCTGGGAAGCAGTTGGATATTGCATAAAGTGCAATATATTTAGGCAAGAGTATTAGGAAAATAATAGAAAGAAAAGGATTTCTAGAAATATGACATTTTTTATTTACGCCCAAGCGGACTGTCGCTGATCATAAGGAATAGAGCCCGCAACTATTTGAATTCAGCACATGCGAAATGCGACATTTGAAATGACGGTCGGATTATTGTTTTAGGGTCGAATCTAATTAGAATTGTATTCGATGCATGCAAAATGCGACGTTTGAAACAGGCCTTAGTTTAACAGAGCGCAACATTAGTGTATTACGACTACCTTGCGTCCCTTTGCATACCTTTTAGGCATACCATAGCCTACCTATAAATTACCTTAGACTACCTCAACCTCGTACCCAGGGCTTGCTGCTAAGGGCGAAGGCCCTGGTAAAAGCTGATCAAAATACTCCCAGATTTTGGGAGTATTTTTGAATCTCCTGAAAAATTATGATGACTATCAGGGGAGGGGTGTTGAAAACAGCAGACTCTAGGTTCTAGGTTGCTCAACCACCCTGATAGCCACATAATTTCTAATGAGATTCAAAAATACTCCCAAAATCTGGGAGAATTTGGATTTTGCTTTTAGCAGCAGGTCCTGGGTACGAGGGTGAGACTACCCTAGGGACTTTAGACTGCCTTAAACTACCGTACTGAGCTGCATATTGATGTTCGATTTCGTTTTTGGCAACACGACGAGCGAGGCCTGAGGAGCAAACTGCGCAGAGGCTGGACCATACTTGGTACTTTTACAAAATAACAGTTGGCAACGCTCGAATGCATTCTGCACGATTGGCATGATAATAGCAAAAAATAACCTAAAAAGGTGTAAGTAACTTTCTGCCATAGCCTGATTTCTGCCATAGCATGATTCATCCATATGTCCTTTTAAAACGGAATTAGGAATCAAGAACATGTAACATTTGCTGAAATATTTCAACTTTTCTATTTTGTCATCCATCCCTACAGGATGTGCTCAAAGAAGTTGCACATTGGAATACATATCGAAATAGAAATTGCTGAAAATGGACTGAAAATATATGTCAAAAAATATTAAAATTGAATGAAGGTAAAGACGCGTACAGTGTTCTATCTTGAAACCTACTGTAAAATAAAGAATGCTTTAGTACCTTTGGCCACTCGTAAATTCACTATATTGGTATTAATAGGAGATTGCACTTGTTCTCGAAGAATTAATGAAAAATAGCATTTGTTACAAATACTATGCTAAACACGCGTTCAATTTTTCATTTATACTTCTCGAGCTGTGCAATTTCCTGTACCAATTTGTAATATAGCGATGTTACTAGCATGTATTTAAACTCAACTCAACTCAAACTAAACTAAACTAACTCTCTTAAACTCAACTCAACTAACTCAAACTAAACTAAACTAAACTAAACTAAACAAAGCTAAACTAAACTAAACTAAACTAAGCTAAAGCGATTTCTAATTATATATATATACAATTTATTTGAATAACCTTATTGGGCATTGCGCGAATTTTGCATGCAATGGTGAGCATTTCAACTGGTTAAATGTATAGTCAAATTCGACGTTTTAATGGAGATGTTCTGGCAAATCCGGTCAACACTGAAACTTGCGCGGAACTGGGCACACAATTAAAACTCTCTCTCCGTCAACAACATCATAAACAGGGACAAACCTACAAAAGATCCTTTGCACTGGAATAAAACTTGCACAGCCATCTAACTCCCAGACATTTCTGCACCATACTTCAGTTGGGGATCCCAATTTATGTCTTTGGGGATGTACTGAAAACCATCTTACGGCCGCAAGTATACATTTCACGCGATTATCATTAACCTCTATACTCTGCTCAAGAATATAGTCAATAACACCTGGTCTAAGATCCGTACCCGCTTTATCAATGACCCCACCAAGACTGCACCATCTAGCCATTATGTAACATGATCTCTCTCCCCGGGAGTTCAGAGACCCAAAATATTCCCCCGCGAAAAAGACACCAGCATAACGATTAAAGTGTGTGGTAACTGATTCTACGTTTAGTCCATCAAATATTTCCATATACACTCTTGTGATTAAGGCAAGATCCTCTGCGTCGAAGCTTTCTAAGGAATAGGGACAACGCAGTTCATACACAGTCTTCCTTTCATCGATTCTCCATCGTGAGTCGTTCTTTCGGACAGGACCAATGGCAAGCATACTAGTCTCTATCACTTCTTTTGTTTTCATGTCTTCCAGCTCAGAGGCAAGCGTTCCAGTGTTCTTAATATTTAGTTTTTCAAATATAGGTAAAAACGAATCACCAAATTGAACTGGCCGCTCCAAGTTTCTTACGAACTGTTCGGACGTAAACTTTCTCATTAACTGTACTTCTACTGACCTCTGATTGGTAACAATTTCGCCCAAAAGACCATTGTACCGCTCAAAACTGAATAGCCAAAACGAATATACAGGTCCGTAATCCAAAATGCAGTCGAGAATGTGGGTGTGCATATGCATGTTTGGCGTGACCTTCTCTTTTCCATAAAGATTTTCAAAGCCCTTGCAGAATTTTAAAATGTGCGAGTGTCCCAATTCTGCTCTTCCTTCTGTGATGACAGGAGCACAATACAAGATGCAAGCCATAACAAAATCATGCCATAATTTGAGATGCTCATCTGGTAATACATTCCAAAGACTAAACACTGAAAAGAGAATTGTCCACGTTTTCCACTGATCAGCGGTAAATCCGCCATAACTATTTTCGATTTTCTTAGGCATTCTACCAATAGATGACGGTGCTTTGATAGTATCCAACTTTTTCTGGATGTTCATAAGATCCTTCCTTTCAATAAGTGGTGTTTCGCCTTGCAACCAAATATTCTTCATTAAATGCTTGGAAGTTCCCAGAAACAGGTTGTGCATTGGATCGACAACATGATACCGTACGCAATCAAAATAAGGCAACATCATAAGCTCCGTGAACCTTGTGCCATAACGCTGTTCAGCTTTAGCTTGATCGGTCATACTTGTCTGGTTAAGCACTTCTTGAGCTTGTTGTCGATGCTCAGCATTCTTTCTAGGCGGGGAAGGTTCAAACCCAGAAAAATCCATTTTCCCTACTACCCCAAGAAATGCTTTCTTGCACTTGGAGCATCCATTGCGGGCCCCATGACCAGTAAATCCACACACTTTTCGAACGGCAGGTAGATCGCACGCTATACACAATAAGGCAGCACGAATGCAAATTTCAGAGTTAATATTTATACCGTCCGTCCATAACAAATTTAGTTCTGTCACCATGGGCTTGAGGTACGTATTTATGTTCAACGATGGTTCTTTAGGACCTGGAATCAGACCTACCAACAGGACATTTTCAGGCTTAAATCTGTCGCTCCTGGGTAAGTTCATTATAACCAAATACATGGCCCCAACGCTGTAGACGGAATGTTTGAATGGCTGAAACCAGTCCACGTTAAGCATCAAAGCATAGTTATCAGGGGCAGCTAAGAAAGGTTTACCTTCAACGAATTGCCACTCTCGCCAAACACGTCCATCAAAAACATCAGCTAGAAAACCATTAGGAACTTCTCTACTTCTCCACAGTTCACACTTCTGGCGAAATCCATTTCTGCTTATCATATTCTTCAGTGTTTCCGATATACTTTTATAGCAAAATATTTTGAATGGGTACAAATGGCACTTTCCGTTCTTTAACACAACTTCTCTTAATAGCGGCTCGTTACAACGCTGCCTGCGGTGAACTTGGCGATGATGAGGAAATGAAATAAACTGACATTTTTTGGTCACTTTTTTGCCATACTTTAACTCGTAGCAGTCGTGAAATGAATATAAACTGGAACATTTGTTACAGACAACGTATTTGGTAAAGCTGTCTTTTTCGATGCCAAGATATGTACGTAGCGATGATATAGTAGTTGGAAAAGATATAAAAACAGCAAACGGTGGAAAGATTGTCCCCAAAACAGTAAACCAACGATGAAGAAATGACAATAGCAACTCCAGTGCAGTTTCTGAAATTTTGCAATGGGCAGCCCATATAGACAAAAATACAAGTGCCCAACGCAAAATATTCTTTACTGGATTAGATGCATTACCTTTAAGATCGTTGGAAACATGTGGTATAGAGTTTCTCTCAAGGTCAACATTGATATCCTCTTCAGAAATCTCCCAAATTTCTGGGTTAATTGGAAATACACGCTCTTTATACAACCACTCTGTATCTGACGAGTCATCATCATCTGAACAAACACTGGATTGACAATCGGATACTACAAAAACATGGATATGATATTATTGCATGTACAGTCTGTCTAGGGTTAGAAAATTTTACTCGATAAGGGAAGACTACCAGAAAATGGGTTAAGAAGACTACATCGACTGCACCTACTGAGTAATACCAGCTAATGGGTTAAATATACAAATTGTACTGCCTTGTTTAAATAGTACACGGGTAAAAATTAACTTTGGACACATTTTCAAATACATTTTGTGGTGCTCAAACCTTTTTGATCTTTACTACTTGTGTTATACCTAATGTTTGAGATCACCAGGTCTAATACTTCGTCTTTTGAAATATGTCCATGGCCACTGAGGTTTTCCTTTTGACGTTGCATATACCAGGATCACATAGTTAAGGGCAGGGGAACCGAGCCTGGATCCAGGCCAACTACGTCCAAAACCCTGATGCATCAAAGTTCTCAAGCAATCCTGATCATCATAGGCCAGTTGTAAGAAAACTGTTTGGCAAATTGGGTGAATATTATAAGCCCCCTCCTTAAATATACCCCCCCCACTCAGTGTATATGTCCACCCTAGTAAGGCCAAAAACACACATTTATGCCTGCAAACATCAAGTGTATACAATTATATAAAAGTAATGTTATGGTGTTTGTCTAGCAGTGTTGTGACTCTATTTAGTCTGATGATACAGTCACCATAGTCCTAGGAAAGGAAAATTGGTTGTACATCAACTGCCTATATATAGATATGACAATTGGCCTATCAACTGTATATCTGAGGCAGTTAATTGTTATTTGTTATGCTGTTATTTGAAGAAACTGCCATGCTGTAACCTGATTGCCTTTAATAGTCCACCCTAATCCAAATGAACAAATACCTTCCTTCTGACCCATACTAAACATAAAAATACCTCATTTCAACTCCAAATATCTGCAGAAATTGGCAAAATTTATAAACAACAATATCATATAATAATAAAAAACTGCCCTATTGCTAAATTAGGCCTGTGGGTACATGAACAGCTTCAAATATTTAATAGGGAGTAGGGGACACTAATCTAAAAGCACATATCCTATTGTTTTCGCTAAAAAATGCTCTTTAAAGAAAAGTTGAGGGGACACAATGTCCCCTTAATGGCTGTACCTTATATATTTTATAAGCCATGATATTTGTAGTTAATATTTTCTATTATTTATGTAAAAATGTCACTGCAGGGCTTACCATGAAAGCAATCCGAACCAACGCCGTCTCCTTTGTCTTTAGGGAACTTTCCTTCACATTCGTCTTGGGAACTATCATTAATATGCTCTCGAATGGAGTGTTCATCTTCTTCATCCGAAGAAACGACACATGTTTTCCAAACACCTGTTTCTTTGATAAAAAATAGCTTTTCGTGCGTACGATATGTTCTTAGCGTAACAAACTCTTGACAATGTCCACAGTACTTTCTTTTTTCACTCATGGGATCAAATATTGATTGGAAGCTTAAAATATATCGATATCGAATAAAGCTAATACCCGTCCGCCCGCAAGCATAATGATAATCAAAATTTGAGATTTAATGTTCATATGACTTTCACGTGTCATTCACGTCGCAACTCCCTGACCGACCAAAGTTCATGATTTGGGAGCAAGGATATCGGATTTGAAATTTTGGCGCTAACTTGCCATGAATTATTCAACGACACACGTACATTGTGTAAAGTACATTGAATTTTACGCGATTTATTTACATCGAAAACGTATTTTGTGCTATGGGGCGACTACCACCAAACCGGCGGAATCGCGTACATTTGTATGGAAAGAAACTTGCAGAGAAAAGTAATAAGAACACAGCGTCTAGTTCATCGAGATCAGCGAGGACATCATGTTCGCCTAGCCCTACAACGACAGACTCGAATATTTCGGAGGAAAATGTCAGTCAGGACACAAGGCGCTTTTCTGACATGATCCCAAACGCACCAACAACTCCTCAGATACCTATGCCTCCCGAAGACAACTCCATAAGTCCTGATCTTGGACTTGAAACGACAACGATTCCAACGACGGTATCCAGCGTTCGCAACACCGTGCGCATAGAAAGTACTCCAAGTTTGAGTAGTTCTGGCAATAGTTTTACAAGGCGAAATCTATTGCCAGAAATTGATGAAGACTGCTAGGAACGACAACGGGCTCTTCAAGGCCAAGGGAAGATGAGATTTTAAGACAAATGAGGATATTTATGGCAGCAAAGCACCTTCAACCAGAGACTGTTGAAGTCAATTGAGGAAAAAGGCTCGGAAGGGGGATTAAAACCTGAAAAAAGAAGAACAAGATTGCCCTTAGAATTAACGGTATATTACCTATCAATTTTACTATTTTATGGTACTCTTTCATCTATTATTTAGGGAGAGAATAAAGGTGGAATATAGCTTTCCCTTTGATCTCCTGGCCCATCCACCCTTTTCAGAGGCTGGTTAGTGCACTTTGCCAAGCTGATTTTATTAGATCTAGTCAAGCAGCCTTGCAAATGCAAACCACAGGCTCACAGCTATAGATAGTATATGTATACTTTTCACAAACCTGAATTTGGCTCCTTTATAAGCAGCTTTCACAGTTATGACCCACATGTCAGAATCATTCAAGAGTGCTAAATTTGCATTGGAGTCCTGGGAAAATTAATGTATACAATTTATATCAGCAAGCAGTGGTTTGTTTTTGCAAGTTAGACCACCTCATGTAAACACAGAATGAAATCAGCTTTGTTACAAGTGCAGGTTCAGTTCCAGATATATATAGCATCTCTTAACAGTGGTGGATTTATAGGAGGGTGCATAGGGTTGTAATCAAAGTACATCTGTAATGAGATTTACCTAAAGTCCTACCTTACAACTACAACCCCCCCCCAAATATTGTATGTATCAAAACTGTAGTAGCATAATTACTTGCTAATTACTATCAATTAGGCTTGTGTTCGTGATGTTGTAAGAAACATTGCTGATGATGATGGAAATTCACTATCCTGGGATTTATCTAAAAGGTAAGTTGCCATTATGTAACTTTTTGATCTTTTGTCTGCATTGATCAGATGGTATATTAAAGAGCCCATATTTCTTAATATATCAGAGCAGTTTATTACACTTTTTGCACTGTTGTTATAGTACATGCTCTGAAACAAACTAATGAACCAACTACTAGCTAGAATGGCCTTTTGGCTTATTCCCTATTCTGTGTCAGTGGTAGGTAACTGCCAGTTACCAGCAAATTTGCCAGTGCATGTCTCTTGATAATCATTAGCTGGCAAATTGCAAAACTTTAGACTGCTGGTAGGCTATCACCAGTATACATGACATATGTATCATGGGTTAGTATTTCATTTATTACTCTATTAAGTGCCTGTAACAAATATTTTCATAGTTGCATCGCAAAGTTAATTTAAACTCGCATGAAACTCCTTTGGATATCGCAAATTATTTGGCATGCAGATTTGACTTAAATGAGATAACACTGCATAATATGCCTGCATTCTAAAAGCTCACTCAGACATTGATTCAGGAAGGACTGCATCACTGATCAGCAGCACTGTGATGTGTCAGTCACACTCACTAACTGTGAGTGAGCTTTTAGAGCACAGGCGATAATGTCATTATTGACAACTAGCTTGCAGTAAACTGCTTGATAAAGTTGTCACTGTCTCAAATTTATGATCTTTGATAAGTTATAACAGCTCTTTCGGTCATTAGTACATGTTTGGCAAGGAATGGCATTCTTTCTAAAAACTCAATATGCGTTGTGATATCACTAAGTCATATTTCTGTGTCAAACAATATGCAATATTTGAAATATCTTGATGGCAAGAAAACTTACATTGTGGTTTTAAATGAACTTTGCATGCAACCCAAGTAATTGTCACAGGTACTAGCGTTATATTCTGTATTATGGACAGTATTTTGATAGTTTTTTCTATTTATCTGCCTATAAAGTTTTGGAGCAGTAGAAAATCAAAATGTTAACCGTCTAATCATGGCCTCAATTAAAAGTGTCAATGATGCACCAAGTCAAGTTATTAGAGGTACCAGTACTGTACAAATAGTTTTCAGTTACATTAAGAGTAACATTGTGCCGCCATGCCAAAAGACTTAATTTATGCATTGTGATAATTTTTTTGGGTGAGTGACAAAAGTAGTGCTCAGATTTGGCTACTTTATATGCAAGATCAGCACAGAAGAAAGTTCATTATGCATATTTACTACTTTTAAAAACTAAAAACTCAATCTATACAGTATACATCTTTAAAACTGAAACAGAGTACATGTATGTACATTTGCTGTGCTAGTACCATTTTAACATGCTCCAGCATGCTTTTAAAGCCATTGCACATGTACAGTACTTGTGTTTACATGCATTTATTCACATTTATTATGTAGCGGCAATGCATTGTTATTTCAAAACAAGAAAACGTGCCGAGAAGACCAAGGAGCAAAACCTGAGTGATCAGTATCTCAAAAAGCAAAGAAATAGAAGTAGAATCAATACAGTAAGTGTGAAATATCAATTTCAGTCTACAAGTTCTCCCTTATACCGAGGGCTTCACCCTGCGAACACAAGATTCGTACAGTTCTTCGAATTACATATGTAAATTAAGGAAGAAATATAAAGAGTCTCAGCCTGCTGCTCAGCTTCTGCTGTGTTCTTTATTCTGTGTTAGGAGTTTTCTGTGTTCAGCATTGAAAGAAAAACATTCTGTAGCAACATACATACATATACAATCCTCTCATATACTTGTATAGTAGTTTCCATTGATATGTCTCATTGTATCTGGTAGATTTTGCAGTTTGCATGGTACAGTTTTTAATATTATAGTTGTATTAAATAAGATCTATCTTTACCTGCTTGTACTCTTTGAGGCTGAGACACATCCAATTTGGAGAATCTTTACAGAGAACCTCCTCCTGTGTGCATTTGTAAAGAAGCAAACTTTTGGCTCCTAACGAAATTTCATTATTATATGTTGTTCCTTGTTTAATATTTTAGTTACAACCTTTCCGTAAAGCCGTTCGCTAGTATATAAAGTTACGAACACTTACAAGGTAGTCTTGTCATATATTCATCTAAATTCCCCTTAAACTTGTCTTCGTTTAAAAAATTTAGATCTACGCAGTGGTAAGTTTCACTTGTATTTCGTAGGTCGAATTTGTACAACATTCGTCTGAATGTTCGCGAACTTCGTTGCTAAGTTCCCAAATACGAGCGGAAGTTTTCAGTGAAAAGCATGTTGAAAAAATGACTAAACAAATCTCCATCCAATTTCCTAAATTATCCTCGCTTCCTACGAAATTATTAAAATTAATGTGATTATTTATAGAAACGAAAGCTACGCAAGAGTACTTTGCAGATGTCAACATCGATATCGGAAAAAGAAAAATATGAAAAAATAATGACCAACGACTACATGTCATCAGAATACTCGGTATCCGAAGATGAGGCATCTGAACGAGAGGATGCGTCCTCTGGTGATAGCTCTTCGGATACCGAACATCAATCAAAGCAAGGAAATTCTCCATACAGCGATTACCATGGAGAAGTGATGAGGCCAACAAACTGATGGTGACGTTGGACAAAAAAATTGGCAAGAAGAGAGGCAGAAAAGGGGTGTGCATGACCTATGAGAGGGTGAAGGGAAACAATTCAACCCGTCTTGCGCCTTTGGATGCCCCAGAGTGGGCAATCAAACAATGAAATTTTTTTTGAAACATTATTTCTCGTATTTTTCTTCTTTTTTGTACATAATCATAGGTGAATTATTGACCACACGTTTTTAATCTTTAATCGATTTGGTTTTGTGTTAGTTGAATTGTAAGCTTAATTGTAATTTGTAAACATTACTCTTAAATGTGCAACAAACACTTTCTTTCATTATAGAAATAAATATTGATACATTACAGTATTAGCTATGTAGTTGTGATCATGATTATTGAAACTAGGAAATTGCATGTCAAATTTCTGACCGCATTTTTTCCATATAAGCAAATGCAGTATGTACATGATCTTTGCTTTATTTTAACCATGTGTAGAAATGTTGTATTTACGAAATATTTCACCACACGTATTTGCAAGGAAAGCAAAACGTGAGCAAATTATTTGTTCACCTCGGTGGCAATTTAAGACAAATATACAATAGCAAACGTCGTGTTTGATAATATTCAAAATATGATGCCAATGGCAAGTAAATATAGCATTATGTATATTTTCAAGCAAAACAAATAAAACGCAAAATTCGTATAAAACTCGGGAGTAAATCCAACTAAATGGGATATTTAACGACGTTTACGTTATATTTACTTCATGTGCAATATTGTATTTCTTTATATTTACGCTATTTATGTAAGTATAGTATTACTATCCAATTTGCTACTGAGAAAATATGTTGCAAATGTACATCTTTATTTCATCTTTTCGGTCTTCGCAAAAACAAACTTCCCCCTTATTTACTTAGTGTGAAATATGGTGAAAATACCAAATTTGATTTTTAACAAAATATGAGCAAACGTTGTTGATTACGATTTTTACAAAGGTTTACGCTATTTTTACTTTATGTGCTAATGTTGTATTTGACAATATTTAATATGGCTGTAAATGTCATTTTTACTGCGTTATTTGCTTTGGAGAAAATAAGTAGTGAATATGAATGTTTCATAAAACTTTACACTAGGTGTAAACAATACGATAAAAACGGTCTTCCGCGTGTTTACGTGGTGTGTAAATATGCGGAAAAAACAGAATTTGATTGTGCACAAATATGTCCAAACATTGCTGAATATGATATTTACGTCGTGTTTGCTTTAGATATACTATAGTCGTAAATCCAGTTTTTCGTCCAGTGATTATTATCAGGATAAAATGGAGTTTGCATCCAAAATATGTTTGTCCCCTATCTAAGAGATATGATATTTTTTCGATTTGAAAATGCCTTGCATTAGTTAGTCCATATCGTGGAGAGAAATGGAAAATATTATGTTCTAAAAAAATAAATTGCGCTTGAAAGACCCGACTCTTTTTTCTTCCGAAGTCGTAAAACAGGTCGTGACGTTGATTAAAGCATGGTTTGCTTCCTGCTTCGGTTTTCCTGACATATGATAGTTCCGGTAAAACATTTTGATGCGTTTCAAAGTCCGTATAATCGTCTTTGATATGCTGAAAACAAAAGTTACAGATAATTTTCGCAAAACTAGAATATTCCCCGAGCCGGTGCGAAGCACCGGGCGAGGGTACTAATTCCGCCCGGAGATTAGGAATTACGCCCGGGAATGCAAATGCGAAATGAAAGTTGTCCGCCATTATGCCATGGACGTTGGGCGTTTTTGTAAGTTATGCGCATGCGTGAGTTTAAGACGAGTTTGAGCTGGTAACTAACTAGCTTATGATTGGCTAAGGCCTAAATTTTTTTAAACAAAATTACGTGAGTAAATTAACTGTCATTATAATTTGAATTTAATTTCTTTCACAAAAGCAAATTACAAAAACCTTTACAGTATTGTGAACAATTGCTTTATATTTGAAAAAAAAACAACACTGAAAGACAATTTCCACGGAAATGTCGGACAATAACAGCATTAGAAAGCAGGAGACGAAAAAGAAGGGAGAAACGTATGAGGATAGGCGTGCAAGACAGAGGGAAAAAAGACGAGCTGTGTTAGTTGGTGAAACACCGGAGGAAAGACAGTATCGGCTGGCAAAGAAGAGGGATGCCTATAAAAGAAGAGCTGAAACAAGTACAGGAAAAAAAGGTAATGAGCTAAGAGCTGAAAGGCGACAAAAGATGCTGCAAGAAACGCCAACACAAAAAGAACGTCGTCTTAGGATGCGAAGAGCTGCTTACAGACGAAGAACTGACGAAAGTACTGAGGAGAAACGGGAGATGCAAAGAGAACATAATAGAGCTAATGCCAGAGAAAGAAGGCAACATGAAAGTAAGGGAAAAAGACAAAAAAGACTTGAAAGAATGAGACAACGAGCGGTAAGTCTTTTGGAGACAGGTAATAGTAATGAAATGCAACAGGTACCGCCACAAAATTCTGAGGTAAGGCATGAAAATGCAATAACAGTAGCTAGAGATGAGGTCCTCACCAGTAGTTCAGACCAATATTTACATGAAGGTGGCTGGCAAGATGTTGACAACCCATTGCATGAGCAGGTATTTGTTCAGAATGAGATGCACAGCTTTCATTTAGATCAAGAGCATTTAGAGCATCGCCAGTGTACAATTTGTAAAGAGGCTTGGCCAACAAGGCAAAACTTGGCAGCAGATCCCTTTGTTTGTTACCGCTGTCAAAGAGACAAGAAATCCCCGAAAAATTTCAGTGCTGGCAATGACATGGACCCAGGTATTGTTCCTGAGCAGTTGAGAGGTTTGACACATGTCAAGTAGAGGAAATGCTGATTTCAAGGGTTTGCCCTATCATGCAAGTCTACAGAAAATATGGTGGGCAAAGGGGTTATAAAGGCCACGTACTAAACTTACCACAGGATATTCAAAGTTTCTTGAATAGGTTACCTGCACAAGTGGCTGACTTGCCTGTTATGATTGTGCGGAGACGTGGTGCTGATCAGACACATAAAGATTTCACAGTTCGTCGACACAAGGTGTTTGAAGCTATATTGTGGTTGAAAACAAACAATCCATTTTTCAAAGACATTGAAATTGACAGGGATGTTATCCAAAGTCTACCAGAGAATGGTATCCCTGAGGAGCTAAGGTATGTTATTGATGACCAGGAACTTTTAGTTCATGCAGAAAATGAGGGGGCCCCACAAGAACCTGAAATGAGTGCTAATGCAACAGTTGAAGAATTAGTTTTAGGAAATAGCAGTACATCATTTATTCCTATGCGTCAAAGACAAAGAAAGGATGGTGCAGCTATCCAAGATGCAGTGAATGAGGTTGACCCTTTGGACTGGCCATCTACAGAAGGTAATGCTGTTAATGAATTTAAAACAGATGGTTTGGCAAGCATGGCATTTCCAACACTATTTCCCCATGGGAGAGGTGACCCGACAAACAGAGTCAGGCAGCATGAGGTAAGTTTGGCAGAGGCATTCAAACACCTGATGAAGTTTGCAGAGAGGCTGCCAAATGGTAAGTTTGAATGGAGGTTTGCCTCACATCCCCGGTTCCCATACTGGGCGTTGAATATGAAGCAGAGGCATCAGCTGTTGTCACAAGCTAACATTTACTGCGGCAACATCCAGCGGATGCAAACATGACTATGGAGGAGCTGAAAACAATGGTAAACTCTATGGGTGCAAATCAAATGGTAAATCGTTTGCAACGTTATGTTTCAAAAATTCAAGGAACAAATCAGTATTGGTATCAGAGACTGCAAGAACTCTTGGCCCTGATTGAACAAAAAAGGTTGCCCTACCTTTTCTTTACCTTTAGTGCAGCTGACAGCCATTGGCCGACTTGCAAGACTGTTGCAAAGTAATGAGGGTGCATCAAGAACAGAGAGAGCACAAGCAGTGATAGACAATCCGCACCTGACAGATTGGTTCTTCATGCAAAGGCTACAGGAGTTTATCAACATTGGCTTCAAGGTGTCTTGGATGCTGAATGGTTTTGGTATAGGTTTGAATATCAGGCCAGAGGAAGTATACATGCTCATGGATGTGCTAAATTAAAGAATGATCCAGATATTCGGTTATTACGTAAACGTGCATGTAAAGCAGTGCTTGAGAAAGAGAAAGAAAATGAAATGTCCCCTGATGATTTTGAATTCTCTTGCCATGATATTGTCAGAGAGGGTCAAGATGCGGAGAGAAAGCTAATTAGGTAAGTTTAAATCATCAAGTATTAATGGTATGTTTAAATTACACTCACCATGCATATAGATTGCAAAGATTGTGTCCAATGTGTGCTGTGGAACATTTATAAGACTTTTTTCCAGACTTTTAGCCCACTACTATACAGTTAGCATCAGTGTTAGCATACTATACAAATGCTGCAATGTTGCAAATGTCTAAAAATACAACTTCCACATACATTCACAAAACAAAACAAAATTCCGTATATTTTCTTCAGGAATTGGTAATTCCTATTGTTAAGGAATTGGGAGTGTAAACAGCAAATATGAAAAATATACAAATTAGGTATTAACCAATTTGTTACTTTTTATCCCTTTTAAAGTTATGTTGACTGGCTTGTGACCACAGTTAATGATGATCTGCCTGATGAGAACTGGACAGTACCAGATCCACACCCTTCTGCGGTGAAAGCCACATCAGTTGATAATCATGATGTTGATTATCACAGGTTAGTAAATTCAGTAGAGAGGCACACCAGATGCAGTCCAGCGTATTGCCTGAAAAAGAAGAGGGTTGACCTGCCTGCAGAGTGCAGATTTGGGTTCCCAAAACCATTACAAGAGGAAACTGCGCTGATTTATGAGGTACGAGGTAAGAAAAATAAATCTGTACACTCAGAGTTGCAAACCAAGAGAAATGATGAGAGGCTGAATTCACACAACAGGGTCATGCTTGAGAATTGGCGGGCCAATGTGGATTTACAGGTAATTGTGGATGAAAAGGCATGTGCAAGATATATGGCCAAGTATGCAGCAAAAGGGGAACCACGATCAAAATCTGCTTCTGACATACTGAAGTTGTCTGTATCTTCATTACAGAATGATGACCAAGTGTCTTCTGCAATCAAGAAAGCAATGATCCAAGTTGCTGGTGATCGAGACATGGCTGCTCAGGAGACTGCCCATATGTTACTCAGTTTGCCTTTGGTAGGCTGTACGTATAGTTTTGTTACTGTTTCTTTAGAAAACAGTAGAAAAGTGATCCTTGATGCAGAAAATCCACAAGAGGAAGTACTTCAGAATTCTGTTCTTCAAGATTATGGAGAGCGGACAAAAGTGGAGAGTAGGTATAGGGGGTTATCTCAGTTGAATTTGATGCAGTATGCATCTCAGTTCACAAGAGTCAGAGGTGAGTTGACAAAACGAGTGAATCCTTATATTGTCAGGACATTTCCAAAGGTTACAGCCAATCCTGGCAGCCCTACCTTTGGAAAATACTGCAAGTATCAACTCATTAAGTTTAAACCATGGGAAGATAAGTCATCAAATGCATGGGACAATATGGAGGAAACTGATGATATGTTTATTAACACATATGCTTCATTTCTTGAGACAGATTTTGCCAGAGACAATGTATTTGGGTATTCTATTGAAACAGAGATGGTCCATGCTGCACAGACAGATGAAACATATGGAACTGATGAAAGTAGTGATGAAAGCGATGACGAACAGGATCAACCTAATGAGGAAGAGCAAATTGAGGATTGGATGTTGTTATGTAGACTCAACCAACATTATGAGGATGCAGGAAATCAAATGGCAAATAACGAAGCAGTGGATTGGTTCGAAGCAGCAAGAGGCGTGCCAGGGGATTTGTTGAGAGAATCTCCTGGATGGATTTCTAAACAGAGAAGGGATGCAGAGGAGCAAGGTATGCAGTATCACACAGGTGACCAACAAGTGGTGGTTGACCCAGGGACCTTGAATGACAAACAGCGACTGGCATTTGACATTATCACTGCATCCATGGCTAATGATGAATGTGAACCACTACATATGATTGTAAGTGGTACTGCTGGCACAGGTAAGACATATTTAATTAGTGCCCTAAAGCAAGTATTGCAAGACCAATGTATTGTCACAGCAACCACTGGAATTGCTGCATTCAGTATTGGTGGTCAAACTTTGCATTCCGCAGCTCAACTTCCGATTCGGGAATACAGAGAATTATAGGGCGATTCCTTACAGAGATTGCAGCTCAGATTGGAAGGTAAGAGGTTTTTCATTATTGATGAAATGTCAATGATTGGACATAAGATGCTTTCATGGCTTGACAACAGACTACGTGCAGGTACAGGGAAAGAGGATGTCCCATTTGGTGGCATGTCGATTATCCTAATGGGGGATTTTGGCCAATTACCTCCTGTAGGCGATAGGCCAATGTACATTGCAGGTAATGGATCCGTAATCAGTGACCATGGTCACAGTATGTATTTGACATTTGATCATGTAGTCATTTTAGAGCAGGTCATGCGACAGATTGGTGAAGACCCAGAAGTAGTTGCATTCAGATCGCTATTGATGAGACTGAGAGATGGACAAGTTACCGAGATGGACTGGAGACTATTAATACAGCACTCCAGGCCTAACGTTTCAATGGATCGATTTAGTGATGCTATTCGGCTGTACTTTGATAAAAAAAGTGTCGCGGAATATAATTATGAAAAGTTGCTAGAGATTGGACAACCATTGGTCAAAATTCAAGCAAGGCATTCTGGTCGGGGTGCAAGTGCGGCAACCTCTGATGAAGCAGGTGGTTTGGAAGCTGTTCTCTTTTTGTCAACCAGAGCAGAAGTGATGCTGACATGTAACCTTTGGGCAGAAGTTGGTCTTTGCAATGGCTCTTTTGGAACTATTGAGCAATTTTGGTTTGCGGAGAATGTGGGTCCACCAAATCTACCGATTGCAGTACTGGTTCATTTTCCGGCATATTCTGGCCCTGCATTTCTACAAGAATGTTCAAAGTGTATACCTGTGCCTCCAAGACTGTTTGAGTGGATGGCGGATGGAAAGTATTTGTCAAGACAACAATTGCCCTTGCGGCTGAGGTATGCAATGACGATACACAAGTCCCAAGGACAGACACTAACCAAGGCTGTTGTTGATTTAGGTAAAGGGGAGAGAGTTGCTGGCTGCACATTTGTGGCAACATCCAGGGTAAGATCAATTCATGATATTGTGTTTGAACCTATGACATTTGATCGTCTGAAAGTCATTGGTAGGAATAAAAATTTGAAGAAGCGACAAGAAGCAGAACGACGACTTCGTGTGCTTGCAGAAAAGAAGCAGAGGCATAAGCATTGAAAATCTGGTGGATGGATTGTGCTGTAAGTTTGTGTTGTTACATATATATTGTTCAATGATACTGGGCACCAATGTGCTTTCGAGGAAAGACTTGCCTGTTACTAGACACAATTTTGGAAATGAATTTGTTAAAAAATTGTTACAGACATTTCCTCTATTGTGTTTTTGAGGAGGGCAATTTATCATGTAAACATGTGTCATTGCCTGTTACTAGACATAATCTCACGTATTATGTTTTTGAGGGTGGCTGTTGACATGTACAGATATTTACATTATTAAAGTTTGTTCGTTTTACTAAAAAACATTAGAACATCAATCAAGTAAGATACAATATAAACAATCAACCGTTTCACTGTTCAAAACTCTTTACTTTATAATTCGTGCGTGTAGGCGTTTACGCGATTTACCTGGTGACTGAAAAAGAGTTCACGCAAAATCCACGTATAGCATAAATTTCAAAAAGCGCGCGAAAATATCGTCCTGTTCTGTGTCACTGTTTGGACTGCGGTAAGTCATATTCATAATAAAAAACTTTATAAAATATTGAACATTTCGAAGTTCGCCCAATAAATTATACTACACTTCTCGCTTGTTGACATTTTAATTTACAAATTTGAGGAGAAACATTTTTGGAAGAAACTGAAAAAACTGTTTTTAAAGCATTTATAAATTTGTCGATTTTTGCAACGCTGATGGCTGATGCGCTTTACCTTTAGGAAATAATAAAAATATTATATTTTTTCTTATATTTTAGATTAAAAGAAGTTTTGAAAAAAATCTAAAACATGTAAGTTTTTTTATATTACAATAGATATATTTTTTTCAAAACTAATATTTGTATTTTATGATTTTTGAGCTTGCCTCGAGTACGCTATATGGTGCTGTTGTTTTTACATACTTTTTTTGCTCAATATATTTTTTATGTTGATGGCATATTTATATATACTCTAAAGATCTAAAGAAGACGAAGAAGTAAGATGCAAAATTATTTCAACAAAGCACTTTTTTTCATGATGTTGGTAGTGCAATTATTGTATTAATATGTACATCTACTTTACCAACTACTTTAGTGGAGAATATAAATGAGGATGAACTCGTACTTGGTATGTATATAGGCACATATTTATATATCTTTCACTCTGAATGTACAAATTAGCAACTGATTAAAATGTCGTTGATCATTTCCAATGTTCAAAAATCTAATTTAACAATTATTTGTTGGATTTTAGACATTGATATTGATAATGATGATGGTAAATATGATTAAAAAACTATTTGAAATACTATTTTTGTCACAGTTAGTTAATTTGTATGTCTTTTCACATAGCACTAAAAGGATAACACATGCAAATTTTCTTTCACTATAGAAATACTTGAGGCAGTCCCTGACCTGGCCCAGGGGCCAGATGAGCAACCCAGTAAGTTTCGTGATTGATGTGACTTATTGATGCATACTTTCCCCTGCACAACTGAAATACTTTCATTTAATCTAGTGAATCCTCCACCTCAAGAAAGGCCTGGTATGCTTATTGAATATGCACAAAAATGATATGTTCTTTGAAATTTTGTACATACTGCCTATATTGTTTAACATTTATAAATGTATAGTGAAGCAATTGCATGATGATATATATTGAAATGAACTAACTTATATTTTCAATTCTCAAGCCTTGCAAGTTAATGCAAATTTTAATGGTATATATCATCTACTTTGTTCAGTATTATTTAGTTTATGTATTAATTAGTGATGATGATGCATGGTCAAGTTTTTTGTCAACAATTTAAAACTCTAAAATTAAAAAGGTTGCCTCCTATCATTGCATGGATTTATGCAATATGTCAACCAAGTTTGTTTTATTTATTTATTTATTTTAGATAATGACCCACGCCCTGGGTGGTTCGGGGGAAGAGGCCGAGGTACTGTATGATTCATTATATCCACAACAATTGTTTCCAGTTTTTGTCATTGGATGCTACTCAAAAAATATCGCATTATGAGGATGCTCAATATGACATTTTGTTTTTTTAGTGTTACATGGACAAGTTAGAGGTTAGTAAAGTTCAATTGACAATGGTCATGCACCTCAAGAAAGGCCTGGTATGCTGATTGAATATGCACAAAAATGATATGTTCTTTGAAATTTTGTATATACTGCCTATATTGTTTAACATTTTATGATTAGAAAGGTATAGTAGAGCAATTGCATCTTAATATATATTGAAATGAACTAACTTATATTTTCAACTCTCAAGCCTTGCAAGTTAATGCAAACCTTGACAGTATATATGTATCAGCTACTTTGTTCTATATTACTAATTTTATGTATTAAGTGATGATGATGCATGTTCAAGTTTTTTGTCATCAATTTAAAACTCTAAAATTAAAAAGGTTGCCTCCTATCATTACATGGATTTATGCAATATGTCAACCAAGTTGTTTTATTTATTTATTTTAGATAATGACCCACGCCCTGGGCGGTTCGGGGGAAGAGGCAGAGGTACTGTATGATTCATTATATCCACAACAATTGTTTCCGGTTTTTCCCATTGATGCTACTCAACAAATATTGCATTGTCAGGATGCTCAATATGACATTTTGTCTTTTTAGTGTTGCATGGACAAATGAGAGGTTAGTAAAGTTTAATTGATAATGGTCATGCAGTTAACTCAAGATTTTTGGTAGCCTGCAAACCAATTATTTCTTGATATCATTTCTTGATAATAGGGCGGTGTTACAAATGTGGCCTTCGTGGCCACCGAGCGGCGACATGCGACGCACGTATGTATACAGTACCTTATGATTGTCACGTAATGTATAGTCAGTTGTTACGTCACTGGTTCACAAACAATATTCATGGCTTCAGGGCTATTCTTAGATAGTAATGGTAGTATAGACGCTGCCCATCGCAATATATGACAATAATGTTTTAGGCTATTTCTTTCTCCAACTGGTGACCCGAGTAATTATTCTGCAGTTCTATCACCAATTCACAGTTAACTCAAAGCTATGTAATAACATTTTTTATTTATAGGGGCTGTTTGTTGGTTATGTGGCCGAAGAGGCCACACGAAAGTCGTGTGCCCCCAGCGACAGGGGGCACAAAAAACTGGGGCAAAACCCACAATGCAGTTTACAAACTGCACGTTTGAGAAGTTCAATGCTTGATTTGCTTGAACTTCTCAAACGTGCAGATTAGGCTACGTTGATATACAGTGTAATTGAAATCTCCCCGTTGAACATCTTGCCCGGTATACAAATGTTGAATAAGATTTAAAAAAACAATGAGCTATCAGTACATTAAAGACGAGACAATATTGTTTTCAACTAGCTGCTCATAAATCACTGTATGTCAACGTAGCCTCGTGTTGTTCTCACGTTTACGTTATATTAGTCCCGTTTACACTACACTCGATTTATTAATGGCACGGCACGGCACGGCTAAAATGGGTGCCCATTTCATCTGTGATCGGCCTTTGCTTTCGTAGCCTAAACACTAATAAAATTGGGTACGGGTACCAATTTTAGCCGTGCCGTGCCGATAAATTGACTGTAATGTAAACGGGGCTATTGTTATTGATTAAATTTTTTAATTGTTTTAAATTATATGTAAATTGTTATTTTTATTATTCTGTAAATTTTGTATTATTGTAAATTTGTAACATAGTTTGTATTTATATATTTCTTGAATTAAATTTATTTTTCACCGATTTTTGGAAATTATGTTATCGCATTAAGAACCGGCGAGGGGTTACTGCATGCATGTATTTCTAGTTAGGATGATACAACACCATAAATTAAATGGGACAGCAAACAATGAAACATTATTATCAGGATAAAACTGAGTTTGTATCCAAAATATTTTTGTCCCCTATCTAAGAGATATGATATTTTTTCGATTTGAAAATGCCTTGCATCAGCTAGTCAATATCCTGGAGAGAAATACAAAATATTATGTCCTAAAAAAATAAATTGCGCTTGAAACACCCGACTCTTTTCTCTTCCGAAGTCGTAAAACACGTCGTGACGTTGATTAAAGCATGGTTTGCTTCATGCTTGGGTTTTCCTGACATATGATGGTTCAAGTAAACATTTTGATGCGTTTTAAAGTCCGTATAATCGTGTTTGATATGCTGAAAACAAAAGTTACAGATGCTTTTCGCAAAACTAGAATATTTAAGATGATACAACACCATCATATAAATGGGACAGCGAACAATGAAACATTATTATCAGGATAAAATGGAGTTTGCATCCAAAATATTTTTGTTCCCTATCTAAGAGATATGATATTTTTTTGATTTGAAAATGCCTTGCATCAATTAGTCAATATCGTGGAGAGAAATGGAAAATATTATGTTCTAAAAAAATAAATCGCGCTTGAAACACACGACTCTTTTCTCTTCCGAAGTCGTAAAACACGTCAAGACGTTGATTAAAGCATGGTTTGCTTCATGCTTGGGTTTTCCTGACATATTATGGTTCCAGTAAAACATTTTGATGCGTTTCAAAGTCCGTATAATCGTCTTTATATGCTGAAAACAAAAGGTACAAATGCTTTTCGCAAAACTAGAATATTTAGGATGATACAACACCATCAATTAAATGGGACAGCGAACAATGAAACATTATTATCAGGATAAAATGGAGTTTGCATCCAAAATATTTTTGTCGCCTATCTAAGAGACATGATATATTTTTGATTTGAAAATGCCTTGCATCAGTTAGTCAATATCGTGGAGAGAAATGGAAAATATTATTTTCTAAAAAAAAAGGGCTTGAAAGATCCCACTCTTTTCTCTTCCGAATTCGTAAAACACGTCGTGACGTTGATTAAAGCATGGTTTGCTTCATGCTTGGGTTTTCCTGACATATTATGGTTCCGGTAAAACATTTTGATGCGTTTCAAAGTCCGTATAATCGTCTTTGATGTGCTGAAAACAAAAGGTACAAATTCTTTTCGCAAAACTAGAATATTTAGGATGATACAACACCATCAATTAAATGGGACAGCGAACAATGAAACATTATTATCAGGATAAAATGGAGTTTGCATCCAAAATATGTTTGTCCCCTATCTAAGAGATATGATATTTTTTCGATTTGAAAATGCCTTGCATTAGTTAGTCCATATCGTGGAGAGAAATGGAAAATATTATGTTCTAAAAAAATAAATTGCGCTTGAAAGACCCGACTCTTTTTTCTTCCGAAGTCGTAAAACAGGTCGTGACGTTGATTAAAGCATGGTTTGCTTCCTGCTTCGGTTTTCCTGACATATGATAGCTCCGGTAAAACATTTTGATGCGTTTCAAAGTCCGTATAATCGTCTTTGATATGCTGAAAACAAAAGTTACAGATGCTTTTCGCAAAACTAGAATATTTAGGATTATAGAACACCATAAATTAAATGGGACAGCAAACAATGAAACATTATTATCAGGACAAAATGGAGTTTGCATCCAAAATATTTTTGTCCCCTATATAAGAGATATGATATTTTTCGATTGGAAAATGCCTTGCATCAGTTAGTCCATATCGTGGAGAGAAATTGAAAATATTATGTTCTAAAAAAATAAATTGCGCTTGAAAGACCCGACTCTTTTTACTTCCGAAGTCGTAAAACAGGTCGTGACATTGATTAAAGCACGGTTTGCTTCCTGCTTGGGTTTTCCTGACATATGATGGTTCCGGTAAAACATTTTGATGCGTTTCAAAGTCCGTATAATCGTCTTTGATATGAAAAAAACAAAAGTTACAGATGCTTTTCTCAAAACTAGAATATTTAGGATGATACAACACCATCAATTAAATGGGACAGCGAACAATGAAACATTATTATCAGGATAAAATGGAGTTTGCTTCCAAAATATTTTTGTCCCCTATCTAAGAGATATGATATTTTTTTGATTTGCAAATGCTTTGCATCAGTCAGTCAATATCGTGGAGAGAAATGGAAAATATTATGTTCTAAAAAAAAAAATTCCGCTGGAAACACCCGACTCTTTTCTCTTCCGAAGTCGTAAAACACGTCGAGATGTTGATTAAAGCATGGTTTGCTTCATGCTTGGGTTTTCCTGACTGATGATGGTTCCGGTAAAACATTTTGATGCGTTTCAAAGTCCGTATAATCGTCTTTGATATGCTGAAAACAAAAGATACAGATGGTTTTTGCAAAACAAGAATATTTAGGATGATACAACACCATCAATTAAATGGGACAGCGAACAATGAAACGTTATTATCAATATAAAATGGGTTTGCATCCAAAATATGTTTGTCCCCTATCTAAGAGATATGATATTTTTTCGATTTGAAAATGCCTTGCATCAGTTAGTCCATATCGTGGAGAGAAATTGAAAATATTATGTTCTAAAAAAATAAATTGCGCTTGAAAGACCCGACTCTTTTTACTTCCGAAGTCGTAAAAAAGGTCGTGACATTGATTAAAGCACGGTTTGCTTCCTGCTTGGGTTTTCCTGACATATGATGGTTCCGGTAAAACATTTTGATGCCTTTCAAAGTCCGTATAATCGTCTTTGATATGAAAATAACAAAAGTTACAGATGCTTTTCTCAAAACTAGAATATTTAGGATGATACAACACCATCAATTAAATGGGACAGCGAACAATGAAACATTATTATCAGGATAAAATGGAGTTTGCTTCCAAAATATGTTTGTCCCCTATCTAAGAGATATGATATTTTTTTGATTTGCAAATGCTTTGCATCAGTCAGTCAATATCGTGGAGAGAAATGGAAAATATTATGTTCTAAAAAAAAAAATTCCGCTTGAAACACCCGACTCTTTTCTCTTCCGAAGTCGTAAAACACGTCGAGACGTTGATTAAAGCATGGTTTGCTTCATGCTTGGGTTTTCCTGACTTATGATGGTTCCGGTAAAACATTTTGATGCGTTTCAAAGTCCGTATAATCGTCTTTGATGTGCTGAAAACAAAAGGTACAAATGCTTTTCGCAAAACTAGAATAATTAGGATGATACAACACCATCAATTAAATGGGACAGCGAACAATGAAACATTATTATCAGGATAAAATGGAGTTTGCATCCAAAATATTTTTGTCGCCTATCTAAGAGATATGATATTTTTGATTTGAAAATGCCTTGCATCAGTTAGTCAATATCGTGGAGAGAAATGGAAAATATTATTTTCTAAAAAAAAAGGGCTTGAAAGATCCCACTCTTTTCTCTTCCGAATTCGTAAAACACGTCGTGACGTTGATTAAAGCATGGTTTGCTTCATGCTTGGGTTTTCCTGACATATTATGGTTCCGGTAAAACATTTTGATGCGTTTCAAAGTCCGTATAATCGTCTTTGATGTGCTGAAAACAAAAGGTACAAATGCTTTTCGCAAAACTAGAATATTTAGGATGATACAACACCATCAATTAAATGGGACAGCGAACAATGAAACATTATTATCAGGATAAAATGGAGTTTGCATCCAAAATATGTTTGTCCCCTATCTAAGAGATATGATATTTTTTCGATTTGAAAATGCCTTGCATTTTAGTCCATATCGTGGAGAAATGGAAAATATTATGTTCTAAAAAAATAAATTGCGCTTGAAAGACCCGACTCTTTTTTCTTCCGAAGTCGTAAAACAGGTCGTGACGTTGATTAAAGCATGGTTTGCTTCCTGCTTCGGTTTTCCTGACATATGATAGCTCCGGTAAAACATTTTGATGCGTTTCAAAGTCCGTATAATCGTCTTTGATATGCTGAAAACAAAAGTTACAGATGCTTTTCGCAAAACTAGAATATTTAGGATTATAGAACACCATAAATTAAATGGGACAGCAAACAATGAAACATTATTATCAGGACAAAATGGAGTTTGCATCCAAAATATTTTGTCCCCTATAAGAGATATGATATTTTTCGATTTGAAAATGCCTTGCATCAGTTAGTCCATATCGTGGAGAGAAATTGAAAATATTATGTTCTAAAAAAATAAATTGCGCTTGAAAGACCCGACTCTTTTTCTTCCGAAGTCGTAAAACAGGTCGTGACATTGATTAAAGCACGGTTTGCTTCATGCTTGGGTTTTCCTGACATATGATGGTTCCGGTAAAACATTTTGATGCGTTTCAAAGTCCGTATAATCGTCTTTGATATGAAAAACAAAAGTTACAGATGCTTTTCTCAAAACTAGAATATTTAGGATGATACAACACCATCAATTAAATGGGACAGCGAACAATGAAACATTATTATCAGGATAAAATGGAGTTTGCTCCAAAATATTTTTGTCCCCTATCTAAGAGATATGATATTTTTTTTTGAAATGCTTGCATCAGTCAGTCAATATCGTGGAGAGAAATGGAAAATATTATGTTCTAAAAAAAAAATTCCGCTTGAAACACCCGACTCTTTTCTCTTCCGAAGTCGTAAAACACGTCGAGACGTTGATTAAAGCATGGTTTGCTTCATGCTTGGGTTTTCCTGACTTATGATGGTTCCGGTAAAACATTTTGATGCGTTTCAAAGTCCGTATAATCGTCTTTGATATGCTGAAAACAAAAGATACAGATGCTTTTTGCAAAACAAGAATATTTAGGATGATACAACACCATCAATTAAATGGGACAGCGAACAATGAAACGTTATTATCAATATAAAATGGGTTTGCATCCAAAATATGTTTGTCCCCTATCTAAGAGATATGATATTTTTTCGATTTGAAAATGCCTTGCATCAGTTAGTCATATCGTGGAGAGAAATGAAAATATTATGTTCTAAAAAAATAAATTGCGATTGAAAGACCCGACTCTTTTTCTTCCGAAGTCGTAAAAAAGGTCGTGACATTGATTAAAGCACGGTTTGCTTCCTGCTTGGGTTTTCCTGACATATGATGGTTCCGGTAAAACATTTTGATGCCTTTCAAAGTCCGTATAATCGTCTTTGATATGAAAATAACAAAAGTTACAGATGCTTTTCTCAAAACTAGAATATTTAGGATGATACAACACCATCAATTAAATGGGACAGCGAACAATGAAACATTATTATCAGGATAAAATGGAGTTTGCTTCCAAAATATGTTTGTCCCCTATCTAAGAGATATGATATTTTTTGATTTGAAATGCTTTGCATCAGTTAGTCAATATCGTGGAGAGAAATGGAAAATATTATGTTCTAAAAAAAAAATTCCGCTTGAAACACCGACTCTTTTCTCTTCCGAAGTCGTAAAACACGTCGAGACGTTGATTAAAGCATGGTTTGCTTCATGCTTGGGTTTTCCTGACTTATGATGGTTCCGGTAAAACATTTTGATGCGTTTCAAAGTCCGTATAATCGTCTTTGATGTGCTGAAAACAAAAGGTACAAATGCTTTTCGCAAAACTAGAATAATTAGGATGATACAACACCATCAATTAAATGGGACAGCGAACAATGAAACATTATTATCAGGATAAAATGGAGTTTGCATCCAAAATATTTTTGTCGCCTATCTAAGAGATATGATATTTTTTGATTTGAAAATGCCTTGCATCAGTTAGTCAATATCGTGGAGAGAAATGGAAAATATTATTTTCTAAAAAAAAAGGCTTGAAAGACCCACTCTTTTCTCTTCCGAATCGTAAAACACGTCGTGACGTTGATTAAAGCATGGTTTGCTTCATGCTTGGGTTTTCCTGACATATTATGGTTCCGGTAAAACATTTTGATGCGTTTCAAAGTCCGTATAATCGTCTTTGATGTGCTGAAAACAAAAGTACATGCTTTTCGCAAAACTAGAATATTTAGGATGATACAACACCATCAATTAAATGGGACAGCGAACAATGAAACATTATTATCAGGATAAAATGGAGTTTGCATCCAAAATATGTTTGTCCCCTATCTAAGAGATATGATATTTTTTCGATTTGAAAATGCCTTGCATTAGTTAGTCCATATCGTGGAGAAAATGGAAAATATTATGTTCTAAAAAATAAATTGCGCTTGAAAGACCCGACTCTTTTTCTTCCGAAGTCGTAAAACAGGTCGTGACGTTGATTAAAGCATGGTTTGCTCCTGCTTGGTTTTCCTGACATATGATGTTCCGGTAAAACATTTTGATGCGTTTCAAAGTCCGTATAATCGTCTTTGATATGCTGAAAACAAAAGTTACAGATGCTTTTCGCAAAACTAGAATATTTAGGATGATACAACACCATCAATTAAATGGGACAGCAAACAATGAAACATTATTATCAGGATAAAACTGGAGTTTGCTATCCAAAATATTTTTGTCCCCTATCTAAGAGATATGATATTTTTTCGATTTGAAAATGCCTTGCATCAGCTAGTCAATATCGTGGAGAGAAATGAAAATATTATGTTCTAGAAAAATAAATTGCGCTTGAAACACCCGACTCTTTTCTCTTCCGAAGTCGTAAAACACGTCGTGACGTTGATTAAAGCATGGTTTGCTTCATGCTTGGGTTTTCCTGACATATGATGGTTCAGGTAAACATTTTGATGCGTTTTAAAGTCCGTATAATCGTCTTTGATGTGCTGAAAACAAAAGGTACAAATGCTTTTCGCAAAACTAGAATATTTAGGATGATACAACACCATCAATTAAATGGGACAGCGAACAATGAAACATTATTATCAGGATAAAATGGAGTTTGCATCCAAAATATTTTGTCCCTATCTAAGAGATATGATATATTTTTGATTTGAAAATGCCTTGCATCAGTTAGTCAATATCGTGGAGAGAAATGGAAAATATTATTTTCTAAAAAAAAAGGCTTGAAAGACCCACTCTTTTCTCTTCCGAATCGTAAAACACGTCGTGACGTTGATTAAAGCATGGTTTGCTTCATGCTTGGGTTTTCCTGACATATTATGGTTCCGGTAAAACATTTTGATGCGTTTCAAAGTCCGTATAATCGTCTTTGATGTGCTGAAAACAAAAGTACAAATGCTTTTCGCAAAACTAGAATATTTAGGATGATACAACACCATCAATTAAATGGGACAGCGAACAATGAAACATTATTATCAGGATAAAATGGAGTTTGCATCCAAAATATGTTTGTCCCCTATCTAAGAGATATGATATTTTTTCGATTTGAAAATGCCTTGCATCAGTTAGTCCATATCGTGGAGAGAAATGGAAAATATTATGTTCTAAAAAAATAAATTGCGCTTGAAAGACCCGACTCTTTTTCTTCCGAAGTCGTAAAACAGTCGTGACGTTGATTAAAGCATGGTTTGCTTCCTGCTTGGTTTTCCTGACATATGATGTTCCGGTAAAACATTTTGATGCGTTTCAAAGTCCGTATAATCGTCTTTGATATGCTGAAAACAAAAGTTACAGATTTTTTCGCAAAACTAGAATATTTAGGATGATACAACACCATCAATTAAATGGGACAGCAACAATGAAACATTATTATCAGGATAAAATGAGTTTGTATCCAAAATATTTTTGTCCCCTATCTAAGAGATATGATATTTTTTCGATTTGAAAATGCCTTGCATCAGTAGTCAATATCGTGGAGAGAAATAAAATATTATGTTCTAAAAAAATAAATTGCGCTTGAAACACCCGACTCT
The DNA here is from genome assembly GCF_004324835.1 of Dendronephthya gigantea. NCBI lineage: Eukaryota > Metazoa > Cnidaria > Anthozoa > Malacalcyonacea > Nephtheidae > Dendronephthya > Dendronephthya gigantea. Next base: position 52,709 of record NW_021163448.1, read on the forward strand.
TTTCTCTTCCGAAGTCGTAAAACACGTCGTGACGTTGATTAAAGCATGGTTTGCTTCATGCTTGGGTTTTCCTGACATATGATGGTTCCGGTAAACATTTTGATGCGTTTCAAAGTCCGTATAATCGTCTTTGATATGCTGAAAACAAAAGTTACAGATGCTTTTCGCAAAACTAGAATATTTAGATGATACAACACCATCATATAAATGGGACAGCAACAATGAAACATTATTATCAGGATAAAATGGAGTTTGCATCCAAAATATTTTTGTCCCCTATCTAAGAGATATGATATTTTTCGATTGAAAATGCCTTGCATCAGTTAGTCCATATCGTGGAGAGAAATGAAAATATTATGTTCTAAAAAAATAAATTGCGCTTGAAAGACCCGACTCTTTTTCTTCCGAAGTCGTAAAAACGTCGTGACATTGATTAAAGCATGGTTTGCTTCCTGCTTGGGTTTTCCTGACATATGATGGTTCCGGTAAAACATTTTGATGCGTTTCAAAGTCCGTATAATCGTCTTTGATATGAAAACAAAAGTTACAGATGCTTTTCTCAAAACTAGAATATTTAGGATGATACAACACCATCAATTAAATGGGACAGCGAACAATGAAACATTATTATCAGGATAAAATGGAGTTTGCTTCCAAAATATGTTTGTCCCCTATCTAAGAGATATGATATTTTTTTGATTTGCAAATGCTTTGCATCAGTCAGTCAATATCGTGGAGAGAAATGGAAAATATTATGTTCTAAAAAAAAAATTCCGCTTGAAACACCCGACTCTTTTCTCTTCCGAAGTCGTAAAACACGTCGAGACGTTGATTAAAGCATGGTTTGCTTCATGCTTGGGTTTTCCTGACTTATGATGGTTCCGGTAAAACATTTTGATGCGTTTCAAAGTCCGTATAATCGTCTTTGATGTGCTGAAAACAAAAGGTACAAATGCTTTTCGCAAAACTAGAATAAATTTAGGATGATACAACACCATCAATTAAATGGGACAGCGAACAATGAAACATTATTATCAGGATAAAATGGAGTTTGCATCCAAAATATTTTTGTCGCCTATCTAAGAGATATGATATATTTTTGATTTGAAAATGCCTTGCATCAGTTAGTCAATATCGTGGAGAGAAATGGAAAATATTATTTTCTAAAAAAAAAGGGCTTGAAAGATCCCACTCTTTTCTCTTCCGAATTCGTAAAACACGTCGTGACGTTGATTAAAGCACGGTTTGCTTCATGCTTGGGTTTTCCTGACATATTATGGTTCCGGTAAAACATTTTGATGCGTTTCAAAGTCCGTATAATCGTCTTTGATGTGCTGAAAACAAAAGGTACAATGCTTTTCGCAAAACTAGAATATTTAGGATGATACAACACCATCAATTAAATGGGACAGCGAACAATGAAACATTATTATCAGGATAAAATGGAGTTTGCATCCAAAATATGTTTGTCCCCTATCTAAGAGATATGATATTTTTTCGATTTGAAAATGCCTTGCATTAGTTAGTCCATATCGTGGAGAAAATGGAAAATATTATGTTCTAAAAAAATAAATTGCGCTTGAAAGACCCGACTCTTTTTCTTCCGAAGTCGTAAAACAGGTCGTGACGTTGATTAAAGCATGGTTTGCTTCCTTGCTTGGGTTTTCCTGACATATGATGGTTCCGGTAAAACATTTTGATGCGTTTCAAAGTCCGTATAATCGTCTTTGATATGCTGAAAACAAAAGTTACAGATGCTTTTCGCAAAACTAGAATATTTAGGATGATACAACACCATCAATTAAATGGGACAGCGAACAATGAAACATTATTATCAGGATAAAATGGAGTTTGCATCCAAAATATTTTTGTCCCCTATCTAAGAGATATGATATTTTTTCGATTTGAAAATGCCTTGCATCAGTTAGTCAATATCGTGGAGAGAAATGGAAAATATTATGTTCTAAAAAATAAATTGCGCTTGAAAGACCCGACTCTTTTCTCTTCCAAAGTCGTAAAACACGTCGTGACGTTGATTAAAGCATGGTTTGCTTCATGCTTGGGTTTTCCTGACATATGATGGTTCCGGTAAAACATTTTGATGCGTTTCAAAGTCCGTATAATCGTCTTTGATGCTGAAAACAAAAGTACAGATGCTTTTCGCAAAACTAGAATATTTAGGATGATACAACACCATCAATTAAATGGGACAGCGAACAATGAAACATTATTATCAGGATAAAATGGAGTTTGCATCCAAAATATTTTGTCCCTATCTAAGAGATATGATATTTTTTCGATTTGAAAATGCTTTGCATCAGTTGGTCAATATTGTGGAGAAAAATGGAAAATATTATGTTCCAAAAAAAAAATTGCGCTTGAAAGACCCGACTCTTTTCTCTTCCGAAGTCGTAAAACACGTCGTGACGTTGATTAAAGCATGGTTTGCTTCATGCTTGGGTTTTCCTGACATATGATGGTTCCGGTAAAACATTTTGATGCGTTTCAAAGTCCGTATAATCGTCTTTGATATGCTGAAAACAAAAGTACAGATGCTTTTCGCAAAACTAGAATATTTAGGATGATACAACACCATCAATTAAATGGGACAGCGAACAATGAAACATTATTATCAGGATAAAATGGAGTTTGCATCCAAAATATTTGTCCCCTATCTAAGAGATATGATATTTTTTCGATTTGAAAATGCCTTGCATCAGTTAGTCAATATCGTGGAGAGAAATGGAAAATATTATGTTCTAAAAAAATAAATTGCGCTTGAAACCCGACTCTTTTCTCTTCCGAAGTCGTAAAACACGTCGTGACGTTGATTAAAGCATGGTTTGCTTCATGCTTGGGTTTTCCTGACATATGATGGTTCCGGTAAAACATTTTGATGCGTTTCAAAGTCCGTATAATCGTCTTTGATATGCTGAAAACAAAAGTTACAGATGCTTTTCGCAAAACTAGAATATTTAGGATGATACAACACCATCAATTAAATGGGACAGCGAACAATGAAACATTATTATCAGGATAAAATGGAGTTTGCATCCAAAATATTTTTGTTCCCTATCTAAGAGATATGATATTTTTTTGATTTGAAAATGCCTTGCATCAGTTAGTCAATATCGTGGAGAGAAATGGAAAATATTATGTTCTAAAAAAATAAATTGCGCTTGAAACCCGACTCTTTTCTCTTCCGAAGTCGTAAAACACGTCGTGACGTTGATTAAAGCATGGTTTGCTTCATGCTTGGGTTTTCCTGACATATGATGGTTCCGGTAAAACATTTTGATGCGTTTCAAAGTCCGTATAATCGTCTTTGATATGCTGAAAACAAAAGTTACAGATGCTTTTCGCAAAACTAGAATATTTAGGATGATACAACACCATCAATTAAATGGGACAGCGAACAATGAAACGTTATTATCAGGAAAAAATGGAGTTTGCATCCAAAATATTTTTGTCCCCTATCTAAGAGATATGATATTTTTTCGATTTAAAAATGCTTTGCATCAGTTAGTCAATATCGTGAAGAGAAGTGGAAAATATTATGTTCTAAAAAAAAATTACGCTTGAAAGACCCGACTCTTTTCTCTTCCGAAGTCGTAAAACACGTCGTGACGTTGATTAAAGCATGGTTTGCTTCATGCTTGGGTTTTCCTGACATATGGTTCCGGTAAAACATTTTGATGCGTTTCAAAGTCCGTATAATCGTCTTTGATATGCTGAAAACAAAAGTTACAGATGCTTTTCGCAAAACTAGAATATTTAGGATGATACAACACCATCAATTAAATGGGACAGCGAACAATGAAACATTATTATCAGGAAAAACGGAGTTTGCATCCAAAATATGTTTGTCCCCTATCTAAGAGATATGATATTTTTTCGATTTGAAAATGCCTTGCATCAGTTAATCAATATCGTGGAGAGAAATGGAAAATATTATGTTCTAAAAAAATAAATTGCGCGTGAAAGACCCGACTCTTTTTCTTCCGAAGTCGTAAAACACGTCGTGACGTTGATTAAAGCATGGTTTGCTTCATGCTTGGGTTTTCCTGACATATGATTGTTCCGGTAAAACATTTTGATGCGTTTCAAAGTCCGTATAATCGTCTTTGATATGCTGAAAACAAAAGTTACAGATGCTTTTCGCAAAACTAGAATATTTAGGATGATACAACACCATCAATTAAATGGGACAGCGAACAATGAAACATTATTATCAGGATAAAATGGAGTTTGCATCCAAAATATTTTTGTCCCCTATCTAAGAGATATGATATTTTTCGATTTGAAAATGCTTTGCATCAGTTAGTCAATATCGTGGAGAGAAATGGAAAATATTATGTTCTAAAAAAAAGCGCTTGAAAGACCCGACTCTTTTCTCTTCCGAAGTCGTAAAACACGTCGACGTTGATTAAAGCATGGTTTGCTTCATGCTTGGGTTTTCCTGACATATGATGGTTCCGGTAAAACATTTTGATGCGTTTCAAAGTCCGTATAATCGTCTTTGATATGCTGAAAACAAAAGTTACAGATGCTTTTCGCAAAACTAGAATATTTAGGATGATACAACACCATCAATTAAATGGGACAGCGAACAATGAAACATTATTATCAGGATAAAATGGAGTTTGCATCCAAAATATTTTGTCCCCTATCTAAGAGATATGATATTTTTTCGATTTGAAAATGCCTTGCATCAGTTAGTCAATATCGTGGAGAGAAATGGAAAATATTATGTTCTAAAAAAATAAATTGCGCTTGAAAGACCCGACTCTTTTCTCTTCCGAAGTCGTAAAACACGTCGTGACGTTGATTAAAGCAGGTTTGCTTCATGCTTGGGTTTTCCTGACATATGATGGTTCCGGTAAAACATTTTGATGCTTTCAAAGTCCGTATAATCGTCTTTGATATGCTGAAAACAAAAGTTACAGATGCTTTTCGCAAAACTAGAATATTTAGGATGATACAACACATCAATTAAATGGGACAGCGAACAATGAAACATTATTATCAGGATAAAATGGAGTTTGCATCCAAAATATTTTTGTCCCCTATCTAAGAGATATGATATATTTTTTGATTTGAAAATGCCTTGCATCAGTAGTCAATATCGTGGAGAGAAATGGAAAATATTATGTTCTAAAAAAAAATTCCGCTTGAAAACACGACTCTTTTCTCTTCCGAAGTCGTAAAACACGTCGTGACGTTGATTAAAGCATGGTTTGCTTCATGCTTGGGTTTTCCTGACTATGATGTTCCGGTAAAACATTTTGATGCGTTTCAAAGTCCGTATAATCGTCTTTGATGTGCTGAAAAACAAAAGTACAAATGCTTTTCGCAAAACTAGAATATTTAGGATGATACAACACCATCAATTAAATGGGACAGCGAACAATGAAACATTATTATCAGGATAAAATGGAGTTTGCATCCAAAATATGTTTGTCCCTATCTAAGAGATATGATATTTTTCGATTTGAAAATGCCTTGCATCAGTTAGTCAATATCGTGGAGAGAAATGGAAATATATTATGTTCTAAAAAAATAAATTGCGTTGGAAAGACCCGACTCTTTCTCTTCCGAAGTCGTAAAACCGTCGTGACGTTGATTAAAGCATGGTTTGCTTCTGCTTGGGTTTTCCTGACATATGGTTCCGGTAAAAACATTTTGATGCGTTTCAAAGTCCGTATAATCGTCTTTGATATGCTGAAAACAAAAGTTACAGATGCTTTTCGCAAAACTAGAATATTTAGGATGATACAACACCATCAATTAAATGGGACAGCGAACAATGAAACTTATTATCAGGATAAAATGAGTTTGCATCCAAAATATTTTTGTCCCCTATCTAAGAGATATGATATTTTTCGATTTGAAAATGCCTTGCATCAGTTAGTCAATATCTGGAGAGAAATGGAAATATTATTATTTGTCTAAAAAAATAAATTGCGCTTGAAAGACCCGACTCTTTTCTCTTCCGAAGTCGTAAAACAGTCGTGACGTTGATTAAAGCATGGTTTGCTCTGCTCTTTTTTCCTGACATATGATGGTTCCGTAAAACTTTTTGATGCGTTTCAAAGTCCGTATAATCGTCTTGATGTGCTGAAAACAAAGGTACAAATGCTTTTCGCAAAACTAGAATATTTAGGATGATACAACACCATCAATTAAATGGGACAGCGAACAATGAAACATTATTATCAGATAAAACGGAGTTTGCATCCAAAAATATTTTTTGTCCCTATCTAAGAGATATATTTTTTCGATTTGAAAATGCCTTGCATCAGCTAGTCAATATCCTGGAGAGAAATGAAAATATTATGTCCTAAAAAAATAAATTGCGCTTGAAACACCCGACTCTTTTCTCTTCCGAAGTCGTAAAACACGTCGTGACGTTGATTAAAGCATGGTTTGCTTCTGCTTGGGTTTTCCTGACATATGATGGTTCGGTAAACATTTTGATGCGTTTCAAAGTCCGTATAATCGTCTTTGATGTGCTGAAAACAAAAGTTACAGATGCTTTTCGCAAAACTAGAATATTTAGGATGATACAACACCATCAATTAAATGGGACAGCGAACAATGAAACATTATTATCAGGATAAAATGGAGTTTGCATCCAAAATATTTTTGTCCCTATCTAGAGATATGATATATTTTTGATTTGAAAATGCTTGCATCAGTAGTCAATATCGTGGAGAGAAATGGAAAATATTATTTTCTAAAAAAAAGGGCTTGAAAGATCCCACTCTTTTCTCTTCCGAATTCGTAAAACACGTCGTGACGTTGATTAAAGCATGGTTTGCTTCATGCTTGGGTTTTCCTGACATATTATGGTTCCGGTAAAACATTTTGATGCGTTTCAAAGTCCGTATATCGTCTTTGATATGCTGAAAACAAAAGTTACACAATGCTTTTCGCAAAACTAGAATATTTAGGATGATACAACCCATCAATTAAATGGGACAGCGAACAATGAAACATTATTATCAGGATAAAATGGATTTGCATCCAAAATATGTTTGTCCCTATCTAAGAGATATGATATTTTTTCGATTTGAAAATGCCTTGCATAGTTAGTCCATATCGTGAGAGAAATGAAAATATTATGTTCTAAAAAAATAAATGCGCTTGAAAGACCCGACTCTTTTTTCTTCCAAGTCGTAAACAGTCGTGACGTTGATTAAGCATGGTTTGCTTCTGCTTCGGTTTTCCTGACATATGATAGTTCCGGTAAAACATTTTGATGCGTTTCAAAGTCCGTTAATCGTCTTTGATATGCTGAAAACAAAAGTTACAGATTAATTCGCAAAACTAAATATTTAGGATGATACAACACCATAAATTAAATGGACAGCAACAATGAAACATTATTATCAGGATAAAACTGGAGTTGTATCCAAAATATTTTTGTCCCCTATCTAAGAGATATGATATTTTTTCGATTTGAAAATGCCTTGCATCAGCTAGTCAATATCCTGGAGAGAAATACAAAATATTATGTTCCTAAAAAAATAAATTGCGCTTGAAACACCCGACTCTTTCTCTTCCGAAGTCGTAAAACACGTCGTGACGTTGATTAAAGCATGGTTTGCTTCATGCTTGGTTTTCCTGACATATGATGGTTCAGGTAAACATTTTGATGCGTTTAAAGTCCGTATAATCGTGTTTGATATGCTGAAAACAAAAGTTACAGATGCTTTTCGCAAAACTAGAATATTTAAGATGATACAACACCATCATATAATGGGACAGAACAATGAAACATTATTATCAGGATAAAATGAGTTTGCATCCAAAATATTTTGTTTCCCTATCTAAGAGATATGATATTTTTTGATTTGAAAATGCCTTGCATCAGTTAGTCAATATCGTGGAGAGAAATGGAAAATATTATGTTCTAAAAAAATAAATCGCGCTTGAAACACACGACTCTTTTCTCTTCCGAAGTCGTAAAACACGTCAAGACGTTGATTAAAGCATGGTTTGCTTCATGCTTGGGTTTTCCTGACATATATGGTTCCAGTAAACATTTTGATGCGTTTCAAAGTCCGTATAATCGTCTTTATATGCTGAAAACAAAAGTACAATGCTTTTGCAAAACTAGAATATTTAGGATGATACAACACCATCAATTAAATGGGACAGCGAACAATAAACGTTTTATCAGAAAAATGGAGTTTGCATCCAAAATATGTTGTCCCCTTCTAAGAGATATGATATTTTTCGATTTAAAATGCTTGCATCAGTTAGTCAATATCGTGGAGAGAAAGTGGAAAATATTATGTTCTAAAAAAAAATACGCTTGAAACCCGACTCTTTCTCTTCCGAAGTCGTAAAACACGTCGACGTTGATTAAAGCATGTTTGCTTCATGCTTGGGTTTTCCTGACATATTGATTGTTCCGGTAAAACATTTGATGCGTTTCAAAGTCCGTATAATCGTCTTTATGTTGCTGAAAACAAAGTACAATGCTTTTTCGCAAAACTAGAAATTTAGGATGATACAACACCATCAATTAAATGGGACAGCGAACAATAATTTATTGTCAGAATAACGGAGTTTGCATCCAAATATGTTTGTCCCTATCTAAGAATATGATTTTTTTCGATTTGAAAATGCCTTGCATCAGTTATCAATATCGTGAGAAAATGGAAAATATTATGTTCTAAAAAAATAGATTGCGCGTGAAAGACCCGACTCTTTTCTCTTCCGAAGTCGTAAACACGTTGACGTTGATTAAAGTATGTTTGTTTTCATGCTTGGGTTTTCCTGACATATGATGTTCCGGTAAAAATTTTGAGCGTTTCAAAGTCCTTATAATCGTCTTTGATATGCTGAAAACAAAAGTTACAATGCTTTCCGTAAAACTAGAATATTTAGGATCTACAACACCATCAATTAAATGGGAAAGCGATAACGAAACATTATTATCAGGATAAAATGGAGTTTGCATCTAAAATATTTTTTGTCCTATCTAATAGATATTTTTTTTTCGATTTAAATGCCTTGCATCAGTTAGTCAATATCGTGGAGAGAAAGGAAAATTATGTTCTAAAAAATAAATTGCGCTTGAAAGACCCGACTCTTTTCTCTTCCGAAGTCTAAAACAAGTCGTGACGTTGATTAAAGCATGTTTGCTTCATGCTTGGGTTTTCCTAATTATGATGGTTCCGGTAAACATTTTGATCGTTTCAAGTCCGTATAATCGTCTTTGATATGCTGAAAACAAAAGTTACACATGCTTTTTTCGAAACTAGAATATTTAGGATGATACAACACCATCAATTAAATGGACAGCGAACAATAAAACGTTATTATCAGGATAAATGAGTTTGCATCCAAATATGTTTGTCCCCTATCTAAAGATATGATATTTTTCGATTTGAAAATGCATTGCATCAGTTAGTCAATATCGTTGAGAGAATGGAAAATATTATTCTAAAAAAAATTGCGCTTGAAAACCCGATCTTTTCTCTTCCGAAGTCGTAAA
>NW_021163449.1:0-62021 GCF_004324835.1 Dendronephthya gigantea
CATGGTGCTGAATAATGTACTTGGAATAATTTCCTTCTGTTACTATTTAGTAATGTCTTGTGCATGTACAATTATTATATAAATATTAGTTGTTGTAACGTGAATATATATTAAATCTCACACCGCCGATATGAAAAGCCACCAATTCTCTTTCTTAAATTATAGTGGATAAGCTACCGTGTATAACTATTTTTAAATAATAAAATATACAAATGAATTTAAATAAATAAAAAGTATTATTAATGTACATTCGTTTACTATCCCGCGCGTCAGTACCGAAATTGTATGATACAACGACCTATATTCTACATACTCACCAAGGTTGTTGGATGAGGTGTTATAAAGGTTCCTCTCATCGAGTCTGCCGCATTTACAAGATGTGTGATTCAATACCATATATTTATAAAACTTCCTTTTGCGGCTAGAATCTCGTTTGTTATTGGTAAGATCTGGAACAACTATTTCGATTTCTGTCATCGTTTTTTGCACTGGATAGCAGGACGAATTATAATTTAGTGCGAGAATGGAATCAGTTTCAACGCAACGGTAAACTTCAATGAAATACGGATATCGTGAACTCGGAGTGGTGAATTCATCATTGTAGATGGATACCACTTCCTTTTGGAGCTCTATAAAACAAAAAAAAACACAAAAAAACAATGACGTATTGGTAGGCGATAAATCCTTCTTAATTCAGTGTTGAGAAGTATTACGGTAACTATCTTAATCTGGTTGATAACAAGTTGCTGTAATATACATAACTGCTATTTATAGATAATTAAGCTTGGCGACGAGAATGGCTGAAGGACAAGCCGAGCCACAAGAAAATATCACAGTAAATACGCAATCGGTTTCACTACAACCATTGCCAGAATTTAATCCAGACGTTGATGTTGGCGAAAGCTTAGGCACGCGCTGGAACATTTGGATCCAAGATTTCGAGATGTTCATCCTCGCTAGTGGGATTACGGATGAGAAAAGAAAACGCGCATTGCTATTATATCAAGCTGGCAAACGGGTTCGCGAGATATTTAGACAAATACCTGATACGGGAGACGCAACTGATTACAAAGCTGCGAAAACAAAGCTACACGAATACTTCCAACCGCAAGAAAATCACCGATACGCGGTAAACTGCGCAGTTTACCGCTTTAGACAAGCGAAACAAGAACCGAACGAAACCCTTGATCAATTCCATACACGACTACGGACATTAGCACAGACTTGCTCTTTCCACAACGCAGATTTCGAAATCGAAAAACAAATTATTACGGCTGGTTCATCTTCACGGATTCGAAAAAAGGCATTAAGAGACCCAACATACGATCTGAAGTCAATACTCATGCATCGATGGTCGCCGTGCCGAGATGAGTACATTTCAAGCGCGAGACATCCAATCAAAAAACACAGATACAGATCGTGTTAACAAAGTATCATCGAAAACAACATCGAAAACGTGTCACAATTGCAGTGGTACGTATCCTCATGAAGGACAATGCCAAGGTAAAGAATGTCGGAAATGTCAAAAGCTCAACCATTTTGCTCGAGTGTGTCGAGGAAAGATGCAACGTCAGACAAAAGCTTTTCAACATGAAATGAAACCGAAACAGAAATACAAACGACCACTAAATCCACTAAATGAAGTTCAGAGCGAGACGGACAGTTCTGACAACGAATATCTATACACAGTTTCTAATGACAAGACCCCCAAAGTCAATGTTAAAGTATGCGGACGATCGTTCAAAGCTACCGTAGACACAGGCGCAACGATCAATGTCATCGACCGAGGTACATATGAGAAAATACCAGGAATAGAATTAAAAAAACGAACATAAAAGCGTTTGCGTATACTGCTAGCAAGCCAGTAAAGTTCATTGGCAAGTTTGAGGAAGCTATTGAGACTCGCCGTCGAGTTGCAGTGGCAACTTTTTACGTCGCAGAAACGACAGACAGCGGAAATCTAATATCAGCAACAACAGCAGAGGAACTTGGCCTGGTAAGTTTTCATCTTAACAAAGTAACTGAAACAAAAGATCGTGAACTCCAAAATATTCTAAACAAACATTCAAAAGTTTTCCACGGGTTGGGTAAACTCAAGCAAGAGAAAATCAAATTAAACGTTGATAAAACAACAACACCCGAGCACAGCCACAACGCCGAATTCCCTATCACATACGTCAGAAGGTCCAGAACGCGATAGAACAACTAGAGAAAGACGATATTATTGAACGGGTACCAGAAAACCAACCTACACCTTGGGTATCGCCAATTGTAGCAGTACCGAAAAAGAACGGGGACGTTCGTATATGCGTCGATATGCGCGCTGCCAACGAAGCTATAAAACGGATACGACACCTTATTCCAACAGTTGAGGACATCAGCTTTGAGTTAAATGGAGCAACGTGTTTTTCCAAATTAGACCTTACACAGGCCTATCATCAGCTAGAACTACACGAGGACAGTCGTTACATTACTACATTCAGTACACACATCGGTCTTTTCAGATACAAAAGGCTGAACTATGGCACCAATGCAGCTGCTGAGATTTTCCAGTACACTTACAAACCCAATTGCAAGGATTAGTCGGAGTAAAGAATATAGCTGATGACATTTAGTATATGGCAAAACCACAGAAAGAAATAACACAAACTTGAATAAATGTCTAAAACGAATCTCTGACAAAGGACTACGCTTGAATCAAGCTAAGTGTAGCTTCTTGAATGACAAACTGGAATTTTTCGGACAAGTATTTTCCAAAGACGGCAGCAAACCTGACCCCAAACGTGTAGAAGCTTTAAAGAACGCGCCGGTACCCAAAACGATTTCTGAATTCTCCTCGGCATGGCAAACTACAGTGCCAAGTATATTCCGAAATTTGCAACCATTACAGCTCCATTGCGCCAATTAACGAAGAAAAATACACCTTTCGTGTGGACCGACATTCATCAAAACGCATACAACACGTTAACTTCCACCTTAGCTTCAGCATCGTGCATGGCATATTTTGACAAAAATAAAGAGACACTGGTGACGGTTGATGCGAGTCCAGTCGGCATATCAGCAATCCTTTCGCAGAGAAACAAAGGAAAAGACGACGAGAAAGTAGTCGCATATACTCCCAAACCGAGAGAGAGGCGCTGGCTATTATTTGGGGAGTGGAACATTTTGATCTATACCTGTACGGAAACGAATTCGTTCTAATCACAGACCATAAACCACTAGAAGTAATCTACGGCAACAGAAACTCCAAAACATCAGCAAGAATAGAACGTTGGGTGTTACGCTTACAACCTTATGCTTTTCAAGTAAGATACAAGCCAGGAGCAATCCGGCTGATTATCTATCGCGCCACCCAACAGGAAAAAGCTACAAACAGCAGAAAATGACAGAGGAGCATATAAACTTTAATGCTCGCTCCAGTGTTCCGAAAGCACTGACGATAGAGGAAATCGAAGAAGTAATGAACAAGGACAAAACCTTACGAGCAGTTCGGGCAGCTATAAAGCTCAACAAGTGGCACTACGAGGTAGTCAAGCCTTATAAACAAGTAAAAGACGAACTTACTGTGACAACAAAGGGCGTGGTTCTTCGTGGTTCTCGTATAGTGATACCAGAATCGCTACAGCAACGTGCGATTGACATTGCACACGAAACTCATCTTGGCATTACCAAAACGAAATCATTAATCCGAGAAAAGATTTGGTTTCCGAATATTGATAAAATGGTGCAAGCAACAATAGAGAAGTGTATTCCTTGTCAAGCAGTGGGTAAAGCACCACCACAAGAGCCAATATCAACGACAACAATGCCAAAGGGACCATGGGAAATAATACATTTGGATTTCTACGGACCACTTCCTTCAGGAGAATACCTTCTGGTCGCAATTGATCGCTATTCCAGATATCCCGAAGTGGAAGTAGTACGCTCGACAAAAGCTTCTGCGGTCATACCCAAATTAGATCAAATGTTCGCCCGTCATGGCATCCCAACAACTATCAAGACAGACAGTGGACAACCTTTCAATAGTGCAGAATATAATCGCTATTTGACAGCTCTTGGATTTAAAGGTATTCATTCAACACCTAAATGGCCCCAGGGCAATGCAGAAGCGGAAAGATTCATGCAGCCCCTTGGAAAAACGCTACGAACCACTCACATTGAAAGAAGACCCTGGTAGCAAGAGCTACATCGTTTCTTGCTACAGTACAGGACAACACCACACTCTTCCACGAAAGTTCCACCAGCGGAATTACTATTTACCCGTGCAGTGAAAGGAAAGCTTCCAGAATTGAAAAAGCGGAACTTTGTTAACAAACACAATATTGCTAAAAAGAATGAAATGGAAAGACAGCGATACAACAAAGAATATGCGAATGAAAAAAGAAACGTAAAAGAGAGTGAAATTAAGATAGGAGACTATGTCTTAGTTCGTCAGGACAAGCAGAACAAATTGACTGCGAATTACAACAACGTTCCATACGTAGTCACACACAGATCGCATTCACAGGTTAAAGCAAGAAGCAAGAACGGACACGTTATCACACGAAATGTGTCACAGTTTAAACGCATACCAAAGCCAAGGGATGATACGGACAGTGATGACGATAATGAGAAAGAACGTCATCAAAAGAGGAACAATACCATCACACTACCAGCAGCAACAAATGTTGGACATCAAGATCAAATACCGACACGACGATCGAGCCGAGTCAGAGGAAAACCTGCATGATAGATTTGGACATTCAGTATATGATTGAATTATGTTTGTTAAATGTTAATATTGTTTTAAAAAAAAGGGTGATGTAATATACATAACTGCTATTTATAGATAATTAAGCTTGGACAATAGAATTAGAACTGATTGACAGTTAGAAACAGACAATAATATAGAAAGTGTATGGGAGCGAGAAAAAGTCAGAGCACATGAAAAGTAATATATATAATATAGAGAAACAAAATATACAGTTATACAAATCGGAGCAAGGAGTGAGATCATTATAGTTGCCATTAACAAATAATAATAATAAAAAGACTGTTGTTGACGATTTTTGTAAGCAAAATGTTATATAAGCAATTATGTACGGGCGTTGCACAACTAAACAATGAAACATTGTGAGACAATGAAGAATGCTTAATTGCATGTTAGACACTTGACACTCGGAAAGAGTGAATAGTGATTAGTCATTAGTTGAAGTTAGTGTGAGAGCAGCCTTGTTACCAGGCGCTTTAAATAAAATAAAATATAGGAACACTACAGGCTTTTTACATTGATCAGTGGCTAAGCTGAGCAGGCACGCAAGGAATTTTGGGAAGGACGCAGAGAAGGGAGCGCCTGGCAGAAAATGCATACAACATGGTGGCTCACGATTTATGAGTTCATTTCACTGTTGTTTATTATTCAAAAGTGCAAAAGCGAAACTTGTTAAGCCCTGGTCAAACGAGTATGAGAGTTGATGAGAGTTGAGAAGCGAGAGTTTGCACGAGAGTTTTCCAAACATTTTGCACTATTGTTCTGTCACTAGTCAGAGACTAGGGTGCTACGAAATGCAAACCGCTGGCGCTTTTGCAACTCTCATCAACTCTCATGACCGATCAAACGCGCCCAAACTCTCATCAACTCTCATCAACTCTCATCAAAATTTGAACCAGTTCAAAGTCGATGAGAGTTAATGAGAGTGCACAAGAGTGTATGAGAGTTCGCGGTCAAACGCAAGCGAGAGTTGCAACTCTCATCAACTCTCATCAACTATCATTCTTGTTTGACCAAGGCTTTAAGATATTAATTCTGCCCGACTTTTTGAGAGCGATACACAGAAATATATGCATAGGGAAATCTTATGCACGAGTGTTTAGGTATCGCACAGTCATCATTTCGAAATAAAGAATTTTCAAGCCGGGCAAAAGGCGAATCCATGCGAATTTGCAAATTCTACATGAAGAAACAAGAAAATGTATGGAAAAGATATTTGATTATCGTAGAGCAAAGGTATGCACCTATACATTTATTTTAACTCTTATGAAGTTCTAAAATATATCATTTTTGTATTTTTATTAGAATTTAGAAAACGTCCCTTGATAGTATATTTTCTCCTCACTGGAAAAATCGAGGGAAGCCATTAACAGTGACTGTTCTACATATACATTTGGATCCATAATATATTCCACATTTCATTCCAAATCTGCGGCCAATCTGTGCCTTCTTTTATTGCATTGGCCAGCCACTTAAAAATTATATGCTAGAATATAGTAGCCAGTAGGTATAATGCATTAATGCATTAAAAAATTCTAAAGATATTTTGTGTTAACACCCAAGTTCATTAGAAATGTGATAAGAGGTTATGTATCAAGTTGAATACATATATTACAAAATGCTTACTTACATGCAAACCTATTGGACTTGGATTCAAATTTCAACAACATGCAGAGACAGCGGATATTTTCCTATTTTCTTTTATTAACTGCTGACTGGTAGTATCAGGCTCTAGATGTCTTTGAAAAGGTGTTTTAAAAAAACAAATATATATCATAACCTGTTGAACATAAGCCACGGCGTTGCATGTAAATGGCAATAACACAAAGAACGCTAAATATAATTATTGCCTAGCAATCTCTGTAACCCCTCCTCTCTATCTCTGACAGTGTGCAACACCATACATGAATTATAATTGTAATATGGTATAATACAATTATTATATGGTGTGTATATGAACTATATTTTGAATTAGATTTTAATCTCAATGAGTTATGGTGATTTATTGACCCAGACTTCCATCTGCAAGAGAAGATAGCTTTAGTTGGCTGCTAGACTACATTTAGAGTATTCAAGCAAACATCTCCAGCAGGAGATAACTATATAAAATAGCTGGAAGTTTCTAAGTAGCACACAGTCTGGTTAAATTTCATTCTGGTTAAGTTTCATTCTAGTTAAAATGATCTCCTAGATTGTCGAGTTATTTTACACATTACAGTGTATATTGGTATATTACAATGAACATGTGTACAGTATTTACTGTTAAACACAGGAAGGTTGGGGCATACAAATGAAAGACATACTGTGAGGCAAATCAATGTAAATGTCAACTTCAGGTTTAAATGGCAGAGCTGGCCCAGTTAACATGCATAAAAAGTATTTGAAATATACATACTGTATGACATTTGAAAGCATAGAAACATGCGCATACATATATTCTAATGTCAATTGAAAATATACCAGCTTAATGTACTCAGCAGATAGAATAAAATTCCAACTGACTTACTTTGAACATTTTGTCTCCCAAGCGACGATAAATCCAAATCATCAGAACTTGAAGATGCTATTGCAAGGATAATTTTATCATCAGAATATGGTCGACACATATTATTATTAGCATATTCAAGAACAACACGAAAGATTCACTGACAGTCTACTCTAAAAACGTACTAAATATTACATAAATGCAACCAAATTCTGTAAAAAAATATTTCCGTGAAATGGGAACTTCTTCAAGTGATTGCTCCAGGTCATCCATATGGCCACAAACCACCAAAAACGCAAGAATGCACGAGTAAAACGCCGAAAAGCTCGATTTGAAAATATATTTTGCCAGAAATGGTATTTCTGGCAAAATATATTTGCATTTTCTGCCAGGCGCTCCATTTCTCCTTCGCGTCCTCCCCAAAATTCCTTGCGTGGTCGCTCTGCTTAGCCACTAATCTATGTAAAAAGCCTGTAGTGTTCCTATATTTTATTTTATTTAAAGCGCCCGGGAACGAGGCTGGTGTGAGAGGCAACAGCAGAAGCTGGAGGCACAATTTTTGATACATTTCTATAAAACGAAGAAGGTATTGTTGTGGTTCTAATCTAATATATGTTACTGGGCTATTCCCCCTACGCCCCGACGATTTTTCTGCATTCGTTAATTTTATTTGAAAATCGTTGGAAATCCGTCTTGAAAATTTCTTAATCTCTTTTGAGCAACCACCCACCCACGTTTCGACCAAAACCATTTAAGCGGGTTCCTTTTCTTACTTGTCTACTGCCCTAAGATTCCTATGCGGATGAAACAGGCTCTAGCGGACGTTTTTTGTAAGCAATACTAGCTCGCGAATCAATCAAGCAACGAACAACGAACCAATCCACGCGTTTTTTATCATAAGACAAAACAAAAAAATTAGCCTTTTATCTCTACATCAGTCAGATTTTTGCATCTCGCGGCAAAAAAGATCAAACACGTTTGAAACTCTAGAAAAGGACTGGTTGCACAGAACTCAGGAAAATCGCACGAACTGAGCCACGAGTAACCTGTAACTCAGCTGATAGCCCTCGTGTGCTCTAGGCTTTAAACGCTTATTTATCCCACCGTTCATTCAAATACGTATATCCCACTTGCACCATTGCAATATGGTCATGGCGTATGAGGTCGTTTATACTACTAGGTTAAAGCTGCATGTTTTTCTCTATATTCGCCATGTTCGCAAAACTGGGAAAGTGCTGTGTTTTTTAAACGCGGTAAAATTAAAAAATGGAGTGATACTCGATTTGATTTTAAAAATAAGCTGCATGTTAATACATAATATAACGAAGCAATTTTTCTTCATGCTAACCCGTATAAAATGCATACCTTGCATTTGTACAAATGGATTTCCAGAGCCACAAAAAGGGCCCTCACCTGACACCGTGTTGTCATACGCTTCGCATGTCAGATCATCTTCAAGAGCATCAAGTCTTGTTTCACCGTTTCCAAAAGATATATAGACACGCCCCAGTTGACTCGTTCTTACTGCGCAAAAAGGCAGGCACTGTTTGTATCGCAAATATTTAAAAGAAGATTTAGCAAGTAAATGATTTTCAGTGAGTTTATATCTTGTTTGCGTTTTGGTGCAAAAATCACGATGACTTTGCAAATTCTTTGCATTCTGGCGATACTTTTCCAAGAAATAGCTTTCTGACACTAAAAGATATGCATACAGTTTAATACACAATCAACAACGCAACAACCAGTGACACCAGTGGCGTAGCTAGCCTGACGATTTAGTCATATTATGCAAATTTTATGTTATTATAATTATTCATTTCTTTAGAAATTCATTGTTTTCACAGTAAATGAACACCAAAATATTAGCATAGCATGACTAAATTGTCGGGCTGGCTACGCCACTGAGTGACACACGGTTTTTTGATGTATAATAAATAAAAATTGATTATGTAGCTCTAGGGTTCAGAATGGTTCAACCATAACGAATTTATTTTACTCACCAAGGTTGTTTGATGAGGTGTTATAAAGTTTCCTCTCTTCGAGTTCGCCGCATTTACAAGAGGTGTGATTCAATAATATATATTTATAAAACTTCCTTTTGTGGTTAGGATCCTGTTCGTTATTGGTAAGATCTGGAACCACGATTTCGATTTGTGTCATCGTTTTTTGCACTGGATAGCTGTGAAGACATCTTATTAAGTCAAGCGAACGTCTAACCTCAACGCAACGGTAAACTTCAATGAAATACGGATATCTTGAACGCGGAGTGGTGAATTCATCATTGTAGATGGAGACCACTTCCTTTTGCGGTGCTATAAAACAAAAATATATAACCTTGTAATAAATATGTCAATGCTTACAATTTTGATTTGAATTAACTTTCTGACTTGGATCACAGAGAACCGCGAATGTATGGTTGTGCATGGTGCAATGTGCATAGTGCTTCTGTCAAAGTGTCGATCAACCACGTGCAACCCTACTTTTCCCTGTGCATAAGTTTAATTAGTTATTCCCGTCCTCACAAAGCGCTTTTGCTTAAACGTTTGGCGAAATAAAATCTGGAAGTGAAGGTAATTTAGGGCTAACGGATACCTATAATTAAAAGAGACATGGCAGAATGCTTAAGACTACAGTTTATCAATAATATCGTTAATACTAGAAAGACATGCATGCAGCAACCCCTCGCTATTTCAAACCAAATACACAATTTCCTGAGGAGTCTAAT
Source organism: Dendronephthya gigantea (assembly GCF_004324835.1). NCBI lineage: Eukaryota > Metazoa > Cnidaria > Anthozoa > Malacalcyonacea > Nephtheidae > Dendronephthya > Dendronephthya gigantea. Next base: position 9,961 of record NW_021163449.1, read on the forward strand.
TATATCAGTCAACTATGAGAACGCATCCCTCAACTACCGCTCATATCAGATCAACTACAAAACAACCAATCAGACACGCTCAATGTATACAAAATCTTAAAGTTCTTACTGCCGTAAGTTGAAGCTGAAGAATTGCGTAAAGGTGCCAAGAATGTAATCCATGAAAGGTTTGTGTTTAATCGCCGTAATCAGCAGGAAGGTAAGCGTATCGAACGTTTTGTTGGTGACCTTAAAAGACTTGCTTTAACGTGTGACTTCGGCTTTCTCAAAAAATCCCTTATTATAGCCCGTATAGTTGGTGCTGTTTTGTCAAACAGCAAGTGTTTCGTAAAAGAACCTGATCGTACACTTCAGCAAGCACATGATATTACAAAACAATACTTGTTCGCAACGGACTTGTATTCAAAATACTTTGAAATTGAACTGTTTCGCCAAAGTACTGCGAGTTGTGTAATCAACGACTTAAAGAAAACATTTGCTAGATTTGGAGTACCAGAGAATGTTGAGAGTGATAATGGTTCTCAGTATTGTTCACCAGTAATGTGTTTTGTGATTGACACGAGTTTCAAAAACAAAATGGGGTTTTAAACATGTAACCAGCTCCCCAGAATATCCACAATCAAACGGAGAGGCTGATGGAGCCGTGCAGACAGGGAGGCGTATTTTTAGAAAGGCTGCGGCAGATAATAAAGATCCATTCGAATTAAGGTTTGCTAAAATATCGCAACAAATCGTCTGAAGATATTGGATCATCTCTTGCTCAACTTGTGACAGGATGACGAACTCGGTCAATGCTGGCAACTCACAGGCGTTTATTGCTTCCTCAGACTGCAGAATCTAAAGAGGTTGTGAAGGGGCTTCAGCATCGAAAACTGGTTTCCAAGAAATATTATGACTGGAGTGGCCGTGATCTCCCACCTTTTGTGACGATGTTTGCATTTTTGTTTGGCGTATAAACTGAGCATGAATGGTGTAATCTGTGTTACACGCCCTTCTTTTATGTTCCGCGTGTCTAACACACGTGGCTATTTCCTTCCAATCACAAGCAGAGCATTGTTATGGTAAATTTTAACTTTGCATATCATTATACGTGTTGTGAATAGTGCCTGAAATAAATCAGTCTGCCAAGTGTGGTTTGTGCAGATTAGGAGTATTGCCATTGATTGTTGCAAAGTGTATTCAAATGCATACATGTGTACTGTTCAATGTCGGTACCTAGTGCTACTATGACTACTAAACACTTACTGTAATATTCTTTCTATATCGATTTTCTATTCTAAATCTTGTATTTCTTAACCCTTCTACAATACTCTCTTATTTATACATCCTTAATTAGTCCTGTCAACATAATGTCAATCATCTCTATTTCAGTATTTGCTGCCTTGCCCCAGCGAGGCAGCACACTATTCTTGACGAACGGTGGTTTCGCCCCCAGTCCACACGCGCGAGTTATGTAAAGTCGTCGCTCGAAATTTTATTTGTCCGGATTTTAAAACCGGGGGAGTTTTTCATAAAGTTTACATGAGAATTCGGGGGTGCGTCCCGTTTCCCGCTCGTTTTGCCACGCCGTCGTCCAGTCGCCCTTTTCGTTCTTGGTTGCGGCGAAGGCAGTTGGTTTTTTTACAGTAATAGGCATATTAGAGGTGAGTTGGTAAAAATATTTTATATCATCTTTATAGATGTTTGTGACTTGCCAGTTGGCGTATTAAATTAAAGTTTAAATACAGTATTTGAGAATTGCCCATATCGTGGATCATCTTGTATACGGCATGGCCACGTTTTATATTTACATATTTTTCGTCTCCATTTGACCATCTGAAATATCTGCCCAATCCTTATTCAATTGCGTGTGGTTTTTGTTGTTTTTTGAAGCAAAATATTCAAAATTACTACCCATTAGTCCATTACTGTATTTTTTTTCGTATATGCCTGGGTTTGGGGCGTCTTGTACAGCATGGCCATATTCATATATTTTACATATTTTTCGTCTTGATTCGACCATCCTGAAATATCTAGCCAATCCTCGTTCAATTGCTTTTGGTTTTTGTTGTTTTGTAAAACAAAACATTCAAAATTACTATCCCTTTCTGTATTTTTTTAAAAAAAGAAAAAAAAATTGGGGGGGCATCTTGTATACGGCATGGCCATCTTTATACAGTCACTAGGTCAAAAGGGGCGTCTTGTATACGGCATCATGTTTTATATTATATATTTTTCGGCCCGTTTCGACCATCCTGAAATATTTCGCGAATCTTCATTCAACTGCTTTTAATCTCGATTCGATCGTGCTGAAATACATGCCCAAACCAGTGATTCAATTGCTTTTCTTTCTTGTTCGTTTGTAAAAGACATCTTCTATACAGCGTGGCCATGTTTTATGATTTAGGCATCCTAAAATACTAACTTTGGTACTTCATATATTAAATAGGAGCCTTTAGAGCTTTGCTTGTACTGTGTTCAAGTTTTAGACTTCCTGAAATATTTCGCGAATCTTCATTCAACTGCTTTTAATCTCGATTCGATCGTGCTGAAATACATGCCCAAACCAGTCATTCAATTGCTCTTCTTTCTTGTTCTTTTTGAAGCAAGATATTCAGAATTACTACCCTTCGTGGACTTCGTTTGTAAAAGACATCTTCTATACAGCGTGGCCATGTTTTATGATTTAGGCATCCTAAAATACCAATCTTGGTACTTCATATATTAAATAGCAGCCTTTAGAGCTTTGCTTGTACTGTGTTCAAGTTTTAGACTTCGTCCTCTTATGCATTCTTGTATACTGTTTTTTTAGGATAATTTGAAATTGAGGGCCATCATGGAAAACAGTAAGAAACGTTTTCTACTTATAATAGAATTCAATCTATTTACTTTACTTCACAGTACTATTATGGGCTGATTGCATGGAGAGTTTTTATATTTGACTGGTGTATCCGTTGAATTCAAAAGGAGTTATACCATAGGCAGCCCAACAATCTGCATGCCGTGACATATATCATCTGTGTATATATAATATATACACAGATTATATGTCATGGCGAGCGGATTGTTGGGCTGCCTACAGGTTTTCATTTATGCTATTACTAGGACCTTTATTATTCAAATTTGGCTTTCACTTGAAATTTTTGCACACAAATGTCAATTTTTGAAATACAGCCTGCTATGACGATTGTTCTTGTGTTATTGAAAACATTGGTATTGTCTTTACAACCAAATCTTACTTTAATGCAAATATGTTCTACTGTATGTGCATTAAAGTGTGACTTGGTCATAATGACAATATAGCATAATGGAAAACCTGCATAACTGCTATTGTGCTGACTGATGTGCATAAAACTAAAACCTAACAATTCATTTTAAATAACAAATATATTTTATTAGGGATCAAACAGATGAAAACAACAACTCAGCCCTTTTTTATACTGATTGAGCTACATATCACAATTATTTACTTAATTTTAGAAAAAGAGATCGTCTGTTATGTGCATGATGTTCTGGCCATCCAGAAAGCTAAGTTAATTATACAACTTGCAACCTCCAAACCACTCCAGATACAAAAGTGAAAGCTGTTTGCTTTTCGCCAGAGAAAGTTGCACCGTTAAGAAAGGCCATGGAAAATAGAAGCCCAGTAAAAGTTCAAAGATTCGAATACAATGACAAATTTAACAATATTGTGATAAAAAAGTCTACAACAGTTTCATAATCTCCTTTGCCCCTACAGAGTCACCCACAAGTCCATTGGTTACCATATCTGTGATTAAAACAACATCAGTTAACCAGCTTATTTTGCTAAAAGCCAAGGTAAAACATTTAGCAGCCTTAAAAGTGGTGAAGATGGAAACGGGTTCAGTTAAAAAACGTACTTGCATTCTACAAGACCCATCTGGAACAATCAAGGCCATTCTTTGGGAAGAATGGGTCGAAAGCGTTGAAGATGAAAAGACCTACCTATTCCAAAACTTAAGGGTGAAAAAAGACAATTATACAAATGAAGTTTATGTCAACACAGCAAAATATGGTTTCAGTGTCAAAGAGTGTGCCTCCTTTCATGAACAGTTGCCAGATGTTGGCCCACCTATAACTGATTTAGTTGCAAAACAGGCAGTTGTGTCCATCATTGGGGTTAAGAGCCTAAGTAAGTACAAATCCTGCAATGCCTGTGGAAAGAAGATTGAGGGTCAGGGCACAGTGAACACTGTCAGGTGCGAGTCATGTAAGATGAAGCAACGAGTATCACAGGAAAATACAAATGCTCGGCTGTTTCTACAGAATGTTGAAACAAAGGAAAAGTTTTACGTCACCGTTTTCCACACCATGTTCATCAGAATCTTGGAGGTAAATAAGATTCAAATCACGCCTGAAGACGACGAAGAAGCCATTTCAGATCGACTGCTAGATTGTAACAATATTACAATTACTTATAATATTGGTGAAGGTAAAATTATTGATGTACTCAATTCTATTTAGTGAATTCAAAGAGACCAATACTGGACTCATTCTTATAACCATTCCCTATTTCTAAATTAAGTTTTGTTTGTTAAAGTTCTTTGGTATAGACATTCGTATATATACCATATATAGTATAATGAACTTGGCACTTATTGGACAAGATGTAAACTTAAAAGACATTAGTAAAATATATATATATAGTTTGTTGAAATTTAGGTTTAAGAGGTTAAAACATTTTAGTAGACTAATATGTAGTTTCAATTGTTGTTAGAGGTTATGAACACATGGTTTATTTTAATTTTCCAGATAAACTTCCAAAAGAACATTTTATTCATTGTGAATGTCAGTATGTGTCAAAATGCAAAATAATTTATGGGGAATTGTCATGTTAATATTAAACATGATATTGATTTCCCCCCGCCCCAAAATTGCATGTTTTAAACTACACTAGAACTTACCCAATGGTTAAAAAGGTATAGCCAAAATGCACATGCCTATATATATGATCACAGTGCATTGTACTCATCTTCTCACCTTCAAAGTAAATGTTGGGAGGTGGCAAACATTTCAAGTTTACACATCATTTAGACATGTAGCACCCTGACACTGTCCCACCCTCTTTTTAATAAATTCATGTACCTTTCATATAATGAAATCTTTAAAAGGTATATTCACACCAGTATTCACACCCTACTACTTATCTTCACACTATATAGAAATAATATGCCTGTATAAAGTAAAAAGCTTTTGTGCAGCATAATTTTATGGCGCATCCTCGCCTGACTTCCTTTAGGTAGCCAAAAAGCACTTGTGTCCAGTTACATATTGCGGCCTGTTAAAAGCACTTGTGTCCAGTTACATATCGCGGTCTGTTACGTGCATGCGTAACAGACCGCAATATGTAACTGGACACAAGTGCTTTTTGGGCTAAGTCCGAAATTTGCGCATTCACAATTCACAAAATCGTGTCAAAATATATCGGAGACGGACAACGTGACTGACGTATTTACTAAAGTAAAGAAACTGAAATTCAGATGCACAGCTAGCACAGGTATTTGACTATTTGTAAAGTATTTAGTATTGATCTGTTTAGTAACTTCAGTTCATAAATCACAATTGTCAAATGTCTTTACACGTTTGCGGGAGTATTCATCAAGGACATGAACAATTTAGTATTCATTCTCGTGGAAGACAATGCTCTTTTATGAGTTTATCGGCTCTATTAACAGCAAGAAATATCCCAGATCCATTAGAGTGGAACTCGACAACAATCGACAATGTCTTAAAGCAAGGCGACAATATGTATTTATTGGCTTTAAGAAATGGGCAGATTCCGCCAGTTAGCTTTCTATCAGTGAAGGATTTACCTTCCTTCATTGAGTGTCGTTCGTTTGTAACAGACAAACATTTCAAATTACATGTCATTGATCTACCTACTGTCGTAAAGCCCATTGAGGCACAAAATATCATTGATCCACCCCTTGTGGTGGCGCCCATCGAGGCACAAAATATCATTGATCCGCCCATTGTGGTGGAGCCCATTGAGGCACAAAATATAATTGATCCACCCCTTGTGGTGGCGCCCATTGAGGCACAAAATATCATTGATCCACCCCTTGTGGTGGCGCCCATCGAGGCACAAAATATCATTGATCCGCCCATTGTGGTGGAGCCCATTGAGGCACAAAATATCATTGATCCGCCCATTGTGGTGGAGCCCATTGAGGCACAAAATATCATTGATCCGCCCATTGTGGTGGAGCCCATTGAGGCACAAAATATCATTGATCCACCCCTTGTGGTGGCGCCCATCGAGGCACAAAATATCTGATCCGCCCATTGTGGTGCAAAGTGAAGGAATATACTCTACTCAAGTTTGGTTTATAAACTATGGAAAAGATCGTCAAGGACTTGTAAGAAATGAGCATAAAGTGGAACCTCATTACTATACACTTACTTCAGCTTTGACTAAAACTTTCATGCATGACAAGTATGCTCTTTTAATATTAGAGGGCTATATGATGGCTTTGATGAAAAGTCTAGATTCATTTTTTATATTTTTGACTCTCATGCTAGAAATTTTGCTGGCCTGCCAGATCCTAATGGTACTGCTGTTATTATGAAATTTTCATGTCTCAATGAATTAGAAAATTATTTATGCTTATTGTCAACTGAACTAAAGACTAATTTATTTGAAATAGTTCCAGTTCGATTTTATGTTAGCTGTAATAAAAAAAGATGTAGAGAGACTGCATCTATGAAGCAAAATAGATTACAAAAAGCTACAGAGTATAAGAAAAAAAAAGCAGAAAAACTGAAACAGAAAAACAGATCAGACTTGAAAATTCTATGTAAAAAAAGAAAACGGTCAAGTGAGACTGAAGTTCAAAAAAAAATAAGACTTGAAAATGCTAAAAACTATCAAAAATTAAAATTATCGAAAGTATCTTGTACTAATCAGCAACCTGAAAAAGATAATTTAGACCAGGAGGATTATTTGAAAGTATTTGACAAAAAAAATGGTGGTATTGAAAGTCAACATTGGGCAAAAGTTAATATAAAAAATTTCCATAAGTCTGTACAATACTTTACTAGCCAATGCACAGTTTGCCAAGAGGCATGGCCATTAAGATCTAAACCAAAGTCACCCAGCAACTATGTGTGCTCACGTTGTTCTAGAGACAAGAAATCTCCCAAAAAGTTTTCATTTCAAAATTCAATGATCCCATCTCCAATCCCACAGGAGTTACAAGATTTGACTCAGATTGAGGAAATGTTAATTGCACGGGCTCTCCCAATCATGAGAGTTTACATAAAACCCGGAGGACAACGAGGTTACTCAGGACATTGTATCAACTTACCACAACAAGTAAAAGAACTTGCAACATCGTTACCGAGATATCCCAGGGAGTTATCTGTGATTATTGTCAAGGTCAAAGGTAAAGATAATACATTTAAAGATGTAACTGTTAGACAAAAAGTACACAATGCATTATTGTGGCTTATACGTAACAATCATCATTATGCTGAGTTAGAAATTAATGAAAATGCATTAAACTCTTTACCTGACGATGGTATTCCATCAGAGCTATTAACTGTTGAGACTGAACATGAAATTTCAGATGATAATAGTGAACCTGATTTAGGCCCTCCCACTGAAAACTCTTCAGAGGATAGAGTTATAATGACTCAACTGAAATGAGTAGTTTTTTACCTGTTGGTCAGCAACAGGAACAAGAATTGGAAGCAGTCAGAAATCAGCTTTCTGCAAATGACCCAATTGCCTGGCCTACTGTTGAAAATGAGCCATTAAACGAATATCAGATATCTCACCTTGCCACTATGGCTTTTCCAACATTGTTTCCTGATGGGAAAGGGGATCCCACTAATCAAGCCCTGTTAAGAGATGTTCCTTTTCAAGATAGAATTAAACATCTTTTGAAATTTGCTGAAATTATTGATGGTAAATGGATTTACCGTTTTGCAAATCACCCTAGATTTTCATACTGGGCTTTTAATATGATACAAAGAAAACGAATTTTACAGCAAAGTGGAATATTCCTTAAACAAAATCCAGGTGAAGCACATCTCACCATTGATGAACTGCGTGAAATGGCTGCCAGTAATAGTGCTAATGTGTTCATGTCTAAAGTTTCTAGATACGTTGCGAATATTGCAGGTACAAATGCTTACTGGAATACAGTTCGAGAGGAACTTAAAGCCATCATTACAAATGTTGGAGCACCAACATTATTTTTTACTTTTTCCTCTGCAGATATGCATTGGCCTGAGTTACATGCCTTATTTAATGCTAATAGTAATAGTGAAAATGCTGACATTTCCAGTCAAGTCAGACGACAAAATGTTATTAATAATCCACATCTTGTAGACTGGTTTTTTACCCAAAGATTAGAAAGCTTTGTAAAACATGGCTTTATGAAACACTTGGAGCAAAATGGCACTGGTTTAGATATGAATACCAAGGTAGAGGTAGTATTCATTGTCATGGTACTGCTAAACTAAATAATGACCCAGGTTTGTGTCAACTAACTCAAACTGCTTTGAAAGGTTTCTTAGCTCAAAAATTTAAAGATGAGAATGATTGTTCTGATACAACAGAATTAGACAATGATATTGAAGCTGGTCAGGAAGCAGCTGAAACAGTGTGTAAGTATGTTGACTGGTTATTATCAACTGTCAATCCAAATCCACCAGATGAAAACATCTGGGTAAGACCTGAAACTCATCCATGTCAAAGAAGTCATATTGACATTCCTGAACATGAGAAACAGTCAGATTATGTAGATCTGTTAAATATGGTTCAACGACACACTCGTTGTAGTACTAGCTATTGTCTAAGAAAAAAGTCAAATGAGACTGAATTGAAATGTAGATTTCATTTCCCATTTGATAATTGTCCACAGACAAAATTAGAATTTGAAAAAATCCACACTTCAGGTGATAATGAACATTATAAGGCCAAAATTGTGACTAAACGAAATGATTCTAGGTTAAATAATCACCAACAACTTCAACTCCAAGGATGGAGAGCAAACTGTGATATTCAGGTTGTTATCGATCACTATGCTTGTGTTGAATATCTCACAAAATATGCAGCTAAAGGAGAACCAAGGTCGCCTTTATTGAAACAGGCTTTTAATTCTATTATGCAAAATGTTGACAGCAACACTGATCCTCACAGAGCTGTTAAGAAAATAGTTATGAGATCTCTTGGTGAACGAGATTATGCTGCTCAGGAAACAATGCATCATTTGTTGTCTTTAAAACTTCATAGCTCATCGTTTAAAGTGATATCAGTTAGTTTAAATGGTTCACGTAGAGTACGTGACACTGCAAGTATTGAAGAACTTCATGCACTGATTACTCACTTCTTGATGTGTACGCTAATCGTGAGCAATATGACAGTTCACAAAATATTATGAATATGAATTTTCTTCAATTTGCTACAACTTATAAAGTTGTTAACAATGAACTGACGAGATTACCAGAGAATGTTATACCTAGAATATTCCCAACTTATTCTCCTAATCCCAAAGGTCCTAAATTTGGACTATATTGTAAGTATCAACTTTTGAGATATAAACCCTGGAGAACAACGCAAAACAATGCGTGGGGTGACCAAGAACCAACTGACGAGGTTCTAATCAATTCTTGGCATGAATTCTTGCAAACACCCTATGGACAATCTAATGTTCCAGACTGGTTTGACAAATTACAAGCTGTTATCCAAAGTCAAGAACCAGAAGATGGACCTTCTGAAGAACAGGACGTAACTCGAGAAGAGTGGATGATATTATCAGACCTTCACACTCCTTTTGATAACCCTGAACAAGCACCAGAATCAACATATGACTGGCATCTTGATAGAAGCAATTATTCAGAACAACAAATCAATGAAATGCCAACATGGATAAAAACAAACAAAGAGGAATACACTATTAATGAGCAATATGATGTTGTTGACGTAAACAGTTTTAGTGAAATGCAAAAACTTGCTTTTGACATTGTCAAGTCTCATTTTGACGATACATCATCTGAAAAAGAGCCATTATGTCTAATTATCAATGGTGTTGCAGGGACGGGTAAGAGTTACCTTATTAATGCTCTTAGAAATCTTTTGCAAAGTAAATGTGCTATTACTGCTACCACCGGTAAAGCAGCCTATAACATTAAAGGTGTAACTGTGCACTCTCTGTTAAAGTTGCCTATAGGGTCAAGAGGTAATAAAGATCTAACAGGACAAAGCCTGTGTAGATTACAAGAGAGTGTTAATAATATTGAATATATCATTATTGATGAATACTCAATGCTTGGCCAAGTTACTTTTGGTTGGTTAGATAAGCGTTGCAAACAAGCAACTGGTTATAATGACAAAGTATTTGGTGGAAAATCATTGATTTTAACTGGAGATCCAGGTCAATTGCCACCAGTGGCAGACAAGCCTCTTTATCATGCTAAACCATCAAATTCTGTTGGCGAACAAGGTTATCAAGCATACTCTATGTTTGACAAAGTTGTTAAGCTCACTATTAATCAACGTGTGCAAGGTATGACATCTGAACAAATACAGTTCAGAGATTTATTGTTACGACTTCGCAAAGGTGAGTCAACAGTCGACGACTGGAAATTACTTCTAACTCGTCAACCATCGAATGTCACTAACGTATGCGACTTTGAAGACGCTACTAGACTCTTTCTATAGCAATGAACAAGTTGCAAATTACAATAATGAACAACTAACAAAACTTGAGGATCCAATTGCTCATATTAATGCTCGCCATTCCTCTCCATTGGCCAAAAAGATGTTCATCAGATGATATGTCTGGGTTGGAACCTGTTACATTTCTAGCAAAAGGTGCTAGGGTTATGTTAACCATGAATTTGTGGTCAAGTGTTGGCCTCTGTAATGGAGCTACTGGAACAGTTGTTGATATTGTCTATCAGAACAACCACCAACCACCTGACTTGCCTATTGCAGTCATTATTGAGTTTGAGAACTACAGAGGTCCTGTTTTTAATGTGAACAAACCATCTTGTGTTCCAGTGTGTCCAATCACAGTCTCATCACAGTCAGAAACAAGTTTTCATGAGCGGCAACAGTTGCCTCTAAGACTCGCCTGGGCTCTAACAATACACAAGAGCCAAGGACTTACTCTTCCAAAAGCTTGGATAGATATTGGCAAATCAGAAAGAACTGCTGGAGTTTCATACGTTGCCATTAGCAGAGTGAGATCGCTTTCATCTTGCGTCATTGAACCCATGACATATGAACGATTAACAAGCTTGAAATCATCAGCTAATTTACAATTCAGGCTTGAGGAAGAAAACCGCCTAGATCGTTTAGCACAGACTACCAATAACGGTGCATTTTAAATTGGCAAACCATAAAGTTTGAAATCAGACATGGGATTCTGTTATGGATCCCATTACGCTTTATTCTGTGTGTTAACCTTATTCTGTAACTTTGCATGTCATTTAATCAATTTTATAATTATGTCACTGTATGTGTGAAAATATCATCATCAAGACGATATACGGTAAGTTTTTTATTTTGTTTCTATACTTCACTCCCGCTTTACGACATTTCATTGGGCTAGGGCTATTGTAGTGTATTCTAAAAATTATGTTCTTTTGTCTTGTAGATACCTACTTCTGGATAAAAATATGAAAGAGCAAGTGGATTAGCAAATACAACCGCGTTAGTTCGCACTGTTTGCCAAAAACATTGGAATTTAACCTGTTCAAACAATTGGATGACAGTCAATAACGAAAACACTATGAATGCGCGATACAACTACAGTATGATGTGCACTCATCTTTCGAAGAAGATTCTTGCAGGAAAGTGAAGAAACATTATTTTACGTGGAAAAGGAGTTATAGATTAATGCAAGAAAAGACGTGTGTACACTATACTATTATCTGTCACTCCTGTGCTATCATTGAACAACCTAACCAAATTCATGTAGAGTCGTGGACCTGGTATTTCCAAATAACGTTAATTAATTTGTTATTGACAGTGTTCTACTACAAAAACATTGATCAAAGAAAGAAAAAAACTAATTCTCAAGCAATAAATCAATTTTATATTGAAGAGATTTTAGGGTGCAATACGATAATTACCACTTTCCAGAAGAGGTTAACCTATGGGATTAACGAACAGTTCATCAAGTAATCCATATGAACTAATGGTATATACTAAATATGATAAGAAGAACTTAAAGAGAACTGTTTTCAAGCATTCGTAGTTTAAACCTCAGACAAAATAAACACATACAGTGTTATCCTCTTTTTTGTTATGATGTGACGTGTGTTATGTATAATGTTAATTAATGTAATGTGATATAATGTAATAAATCTGATATGTAATGTGACGTGTGTGATGTGTAATGTAAACTAATATAACGTAATATAATGTAATGTAATGTAATGTGTGATGGGTAATGTTATTTTTCTTGGTCTATTTATATAAAATTATACTTCGAAAACGGGAGGTCTCGAAGGACAAACTTCCTATAGAAAAATTTCTTATTCCAATCATGTTTGATATATTCTAATTAAGAATTTTCTTATGTAATAAATTGTCGTGAAAACTAGAAGACCACGCGTATTGGTTTATAGACCACTAGCTATATAGACATGCACTGGCTTCGTATCGTCACTCATGGATAGCATGACTGTACGTCACTACCTTTACCAATGACGCACATCAAGACTTTAATTAAACGTAAAATTGTATGAGTACTCATTTACCATACAATTTTGCATCAAGTTTATACGTCTTTAAGGCAGCATTTTCCTTGCGATAGTAACTCCTAGTATATTTAGTTATTAGTGTATGGCTATCTGTAAAACAAGGAACGGGGAATCGGGGAAAGGAATGAGGAAAACGGGAACGGTAAAACCAGGAATGGGAAAAGCCGGAATCTGTAAAACCAGGAATGGGAAAAGCCGGAATCTGTAAAACCAGGAATGAGAAAAGCAGGAATCTGTAAAACAAGGAATGAGAAAAGCCGGAATCTGTAAAACCAGGAATGAGAAAAGCCGGAATCTGTAAACAAGGAATGAGAAAAGCCGGAATCTGTAAAACCAGGAATGGGAAAAGCCGGAATCTGTAAAACCAGGAATGAGAAAAGCCGGAATCTGTAAAACAAGGAATGAGAAAAGCCGGAATCTGTAAAACCAGGAATGAAAAAAGCCGGAATCTGAAAACAAGGAATGAGAAAAGCCGGAATCTGTAAAACCAGGAATGGGAAAAGCCGGAATCTGTAAAACCAGGAATGAGAAAAGCCGGAATCTGTAAAACCAGGAATGGGAAAAGCCAGAATCTGTAAAACCAGGAATGAGAAAAGCCGGAATCTGTAAAACAAGGAATGAGAAAAGCCGGAATCTGTAAAACCAGGAATGGGAAAAGCCGGAATCTGTAAAACCAGGAATGAGAAAAGCCGGAATCTGTAAAACCAGGAATGGGAAAAGCCGGAATCTGTAAAACCAGGAATGGGAAAAGCCGGAATCTGTAAAACAAGGAATGAGAAAAGCCGGAATCTGTAAAACCAGGAATGGGAAAAGCCGGAATCTGTAAAACCAGGAATGGGAAAAGCCGGAATCTGTAAAACCAGGAATGAGAAAAGCCGGAATCTGTAAAACCAGGAATGGGAAAAGCCGGAATCTGTAAAACCAGGAATGGGAAAAGCCGGAATCTGTAAAACAAGGAATGAGAAAAGCCGGAATCTGTAAAACCAGGAATGGGAAAAGCCGGAATCTGTAAAACCAGGAATGAGAAAAGCCGGAATCTGTAAAACCAGGAATGGGAAAAGCCGGAATCTGTAAAACCAGGAATGGGAAAAGCCGGAATCTGTAAAACAAGGAATGAGAAAAGCCGGAATCTGTAAAACCAGGAATGGGAAAAGCCGGAATCTGTAAAACCAGGAATGGGAAAAGCCGGAATCTGTAAAACCAGGAATGAAAAAGACGGAATCTGTAAAACCAGGAATGGGAAAAGCCGGAATCTGTAAAACCAGGAACGGGAAAAGCCGGAATCTGTAAAACAAGGAATGAGAAAAGCCGGAATCTGTAAAACCAGGAATGGGAAAAGCCGGAATCTGTAAAACCAGGAATGGGAAAAGCCGGAATCTGTAAAACCTGGAATGGGAAAAGTTTGTAACTAAATTAGTTACAATTTCCGCGCGTAATACAAAATATGCTAATTTGACATGGCTATATTTTCCGTATTCTACCAAATTTCGCAGCCAAACTTAGCATTTCCACTAATTCAAGTACGCTTAATTCTTTTATGTGTTATATGGAACATAAACTGCATTCTTTTGTGGGGGAAGGAATATATAATACATATATAATTATACAAACGATGAAACGATCACAAGCACTGACAAGGTTAGTTTGTAAACTACGGTGGCCCACAAGTGTCACCACATTTGCAATTTGTTCGATACATTAACATATCGCTCACAGCAACAATAAATTGCTTACAGCATTAACAAACGCTCAACAGCATCACTAAATTGTATCACAGCATTAACAAATGACTCACAGCAACAACAAATTGCTCACAGCATTAACAAATGACTCACAGCACAACAAATTGCTCACAGCATTAACAAATTGTGCTACAGGTAGTTAATCCACTTTATTTTTGTAAAATGAAGTTTACCGTACCTTCTCGCGTGGTCGGCGGGCCGCCTGTGCCAAATATTTCGAAATAAAGACTTATTAAGGACTGGTTTGAAAATGTTTTGTTCAAAATGTGGTAGAGAGGCAAAAGTAAAATCGAATTTTTGTTCGAATTGTGGAACAGGTAGGTGCATTCTTAGAATTTTAATGATTATTGTATATAATTATAGCTACTGTGCATTCAAATCACCAAGTTAAACGTCACATGTTGGTCGCGTCGAAATTTATGCAATTCAAACAAATAGATGAGATGGTAATGAAGCTTAATGATGTTTATGGACCAGAATGCAACGTATAATATAGGCCTTGGAAACAAATATTAAAGCATCTAGGTTTTGAAGGATGTATACAGTATTAAATATATTTTATATTTTTTGGTTTTGAGAAATGCTTTTCCCCATTTTAACTTTGTTCTCCCTCCATCTCTAATCTTATGAAACCATTCAAAAATGAACCTGAATGAAACTTTGATACCATAATCATTTCATTGGTAGAGCTTTGTGGAAATTCTGAGGAAGGACCAAGTACTAGTGTTGGAAAGACAACTTTAGATTATAGTACGCAAGGTGTACCTAAAGGTCTACACCCCACTGGTAGAAATATAAAGTCATTTGCTGACTATAGAAAGGCAAAAGGGAAACAGTGGAAAAATCTGTCTCAACAAAAAATCCTGATGAAGACAAACCTAACACTAAATCAAAAGAGCGAGATGTGTGCATTAACATTGGTCTATTAGAATGGAATAGCAAGGACAATGTTCTCAAACCAAAAAGGGGTAAGAAGTTGGTGCTGCGAGTATCCAACAAGGCAAACTATAAAACAGTCTGTAGTAAAGCTATATTAAAGTGGAAAGCTTTTATTCCCACTTGTACTCTGAAAGTGATGAGTATGTCATGCTATATGAGAATGGGAAGAAGCCATTTTTTTGCCTGGTTCTGCAAAAGAATTCTTTTCCCTAGAAAGATATCAACAAGAATTAGGTAAAGATTATAATAGGATATTACTTATTCCTGTGCACATCTTTGGATTACAACATTTCTAAAGGCTTGAATGACAGTGACGAAGACAATGCTATTTTCAATTGTGATATGCCTGTGTTTTAAGTGCTAAGTCTGAATCTCCTGATTTCCAGCCAAATGCAAAATTCCCAAAACTTGATAGTAATACGGAACAAAATGACAAAGAGAACAATGAGCTGCAAATAGAGAACGATGAGAGATTAGCAATTCAGCTCCAGCAAAGGTTTGAAGATGAATTGGAAGATGACAAGAACAATGAGGCAAGTAGCATACCTATAGTCCATGTAGAGGATTGCCAAGAAGATGGGATAGACCATACCATACATGTAGTTCATGAAATAGATAAATGTGATGAAACGAAAGAAGAATTTACTAACGAAGCATCAGTCATACAACATCTAGAAAAGCATACTGATAACGAGAACCAATTCTTCCTTGTCATAAGAAGAAAAGTACCTTTCCATAGAGCGCTTCTCTTATGGCAACGTGAGGCAAAGAAATCATCCCCTATGCGGAAACTCACAGTCAAATATATTGGCGAAGATGGTATTGATACAGGGGCACTTGCTAGGGAGTTTCTTACTGACGCCATTGATAATATGCGCTCTATTATGTTTCCTAATGGATGCCCTTTCGACTCCACATACCATATCCAGAATGGAAATTTCCGTACATGTGGCCAGATAGCTGCTGTAAGTCTGGCACAGGGTGGTCCTAGTCCATCTCTTTTTGACGAATGTGTTTATGAAACACTTGTCAATCCAGATATTGATATGATGAAACTTAGCACTGACAAACACCTTGCAAAGAGTGAGAAGGTACTGATAGAAGGCATTATAAGTGATGTGAAGGGAAACGAGACCACAATAATGGACAATGGTTACACCGGTTTAATCAATGATGCACATGTTGATGAAATAGTTAAGTCTATTGTTATTAACCTTATTAACAAGAGAATCTTGTACCTAAATGAGTTTTTGCAAGGCTTATCATTATATGGATTTGATAAAATTCTCAGGAAAGCTCCAGACAAAGTCAAGTCCTTATTTGTTCAAGGATCTACCCAAGATGACATTGACGCAAATTATCTTTTTTCCTGCATGAAGCCAGTATATTCGGAAGAAGGCACCAGCAGAAGAGTACAAGAGGAAAAGGTTGTTGATAATTTCCAGGATTTTCTTATGAGCATTGAAGATACAGAGGTTACTGGGTATTCAGCACCTGTTGCATGGAATTACCAAGATAAAGATGAAGAGCAGGTAATTTCTGATGTTTTACCTGAAGAAAGATTTGAAACAGCAGAGGTGAATGTGCCTGGGGTTATGAAATGGCTCACTGGCCAAAAGCACAAGCCTTTAAGTGGCAAGAAGTTGGTGATTAGCGTTTTGTTTGATCATGACTGTCAATCAAGGGACCCAAAGCATACTATCTGCTATCCATTAATTGGGGCCTGCGGAATGCAGATTACATTTCCCATTGCCCATATGGTGGATGCAGCAGAATTTCATAAAAATTTATTAATAGCTTACTCAAAAGGTCAGGCATTCGGTAAGCCATGAACATGCATTAGATTTTTCCGTATAATAATGGGGCTGTTGTTATTGTTGTTGGGTTAACATGCATCTTTGGGCCAGTTGTATCACAGTTATACAAAAACTGGATAGCACTATTCACCACATAGGATTTTTTAGTGTTCTAAATATGCTTGAAAGCGCTAAAGCCACAAATTTGGAGCTAACAACTGCTAAAGAGTACCTGCAATTTAAGAATGCTAAGGTTTAAGCCATTACGCTGAACGACCATAGGCAGCCCAGAAATCTGTTTATACTCAGTCTTCGACTGCATTGTTTACGCGCGCGGTCAGCTTGTCTGTACTAACTACTGTCTGTACTTATATATTGATATAATACAGTAATCAGTAGACAGAAGAAGCCTGTACTAACTACTGTATTATATATTGATATATAATACAGTAATCAGTACAGACAGTAGAAGCTGACTGCGCGCGTAAACAATGCAGTCGAAGACTGAGTATAACAATATCTGGGCTGCCTATAGAACGACAGGCAATTTTTAAGCATTAAAAAAATACTATATAGTAGGTAACGTTATCCAGCTTTTATATAACCGGCCCTACATTGTAAAATGTTTACAAGTTCCAGTTTAACTGTAAAACTGAGGTTGAATTGTTTATGTTTTGATTGCACTGTTGTATATATTAAGGTGGCTCCCTACAGTTTTAAGAATATTGAAAACTAATGTTTTAGATTGAAATTTTTGGCAAGAAATTTCTTGCTAAACGAAATAAAATTTTCCAGATAAAACAGCGAAGATTGTCTTCGAGTATCACGTCATTACCGTGGTTATGGTAACAATGGCGATCCAATATGGCCGCCATTTTACCTATTCACGCATTTTACTCAAAAACAAGTTCTGTTACCCCAATTTTTTATTTTATAAAAAGTTTTCTTACAAAAAAAATGAAAAATTTGAACGAGTTAAAAAAATTCATAGAGCCAAAATTATTAAAAATTAAAAAACGTGATTTTTCGTTATAGAAATTTTCTGGCTCTATAGAATTTTGTTAAACTTCCTCAAATTTCCTAATTTTTTTGTAAGAAAACGTTTCATGAAATAAAAAATAGGGGTAATAGGGGTAAAATGCGTGAATAGGTAAAATGACGGCCAATATGTCGGCCATATTGAATCGCCATTGTTACCATAACAACGGTAATGACGTCATGCTTATGGGCAATTTCTGACTGTTAGAATGTTGGTTAATATATCTGGGAAATTTCTTTTCCTTAGCAAGAAATCTCGTGCTAAAATTTTACATCAAAACCACAAGTTTTCAATATTTTTAAAAATTGTAGGGAGCCACCTTAACAAGTAATTTGTGCATATTCAAGGAAGTTGTTCCTGGAAAATTACAAATCTTGGTAAAAAAAAAGGTTAAAATTACTTATTTGGGGTCATGACGTGTGAAATTTACTCTAATAGTCAAGTAAACATCCAGTTGCATGCCATTTGCACTTTTGATTAAGCACTGGCTTTAATTAAATTACCTTAAAAGTAAAACTAATCTAAAAAGGCAATTATCAACAACTTATATTTATAAATGTGCATGGTACATTTAGCATATACAGTTTTTTAAAAAACCATAGCAAAATTTTATTCTGTTCCATGTTCAGCAATTTCAAGTAAGGAATTATATAAGTCCAAAGCTGTTTGCCATGAATCAGGTACACGGCAACCCAGGCTCAACCTGACATACTCAAAATAGTCTTGAAGTTCATGTGTTTGAACCTCCTCAATCACATGCGTGGAAGCATATTGGATCTTTTCCTCAGACACCGGCACAAGTCTATCAACTGTGCCATGATGCTCAGGAAGAAAAAAGAGAGAGTCCGGCCGTCCATTTACAGTGTCATGTCGAGATTTTCTAATATAATGAGAATTCCAGTTTTCTACGACAGTATCTAATTCAATTTGAATGGCAGGTGAGAAACAGTACCAAAGACATTCCATACTTATTTCACTAGACGAATTTAATATACCTTGAGATTCTAGATCTGCAAAAAGCTTCTCCACCATTGCATTTGTTGTTTAGACAAGAACGACCACCAACATTCAATGCGTTGGTTCCTTTGTGATGTAACATAGCGATGTGCATCAATGTTATCTCGAAAAAAGCTTTGCATTGCTCCTGCCATACCATTTTCTGTCCCCAGGTCACTGATTAACTCCACTGGGCATCCACCCAAGGAACTTACTGTAGTTAGGTAGTGATGCCGGACCATCCGGTAGGTTGTTTGATCGAAGGACTGATAGCCATAATATTCGTCTACTGTATCCATCTATGCATCCATGGATGGGGAATCCCCATACTTTTAGTTTGTCATAGCCATCGATGTGCCATGCATAGTTTGGGCCTGGGTTTCTATACACCCTCCTTTTTAGGCGGTGAGATTTTCGCAGTTCGGTGCCTTGGGTCCAATTCTTTAAGAATAGCTGCAACAACTGCCCTTGGTACTCTTAATCCTTCAAGTTCCAGTCTGTGCCACAAAGATCTATATCCTTCTGATGAACCTGGACCATCAATGATAGTTGAAATCCTTTCTCTGACTAAATTTATAGTGTTGTCAGTCACTTGCTGTTTTCTCCTAAGTCCATAGTGTTGAAGCCTTCTCAGAAGTGTACAATAACTTATGCAATGGTTATGGTGTTTTTCTAGAAATTTTAGTATCTCTTTATATGCGAATCCACGGTGGTAATAGTACTTAATAAGACTTTCTTCATCAAAAACAGCTTCGGAATGTTCTAAATCTGATCCTGAGCTTTCATCGCTGTGCAAATCTTAAAACAGGATGATTTGTTAAAACTTTTGAAATTTCATGATATAATTATATTCACATTCAGGTTATAACTTATAATTGATTATCTAGAAATGCAGAACAACATCTAGGACGCCGGACTGGACAGTTAACATTTAACAACTTAACATATTTAATAGATGTTATACCATAGGATGTTACTAAGTATAGATGTGTACGTACCTGCTCCACAGTTTGCACAAAATTTGATGGTGCTTCTGCTTCTCTACCATGGCCGCAGTTTGAACAAAACATTTCGTTTTTTTCTCAAAATTTATAATAAAGCACTAAAGCAGCAAGAAGAGATTCTTTCGTACCACAAGTCCACAAGAATGTTCAATACTTCGTTTTGCAAAGCATATAGTGGTTCAATAATCTGCGATGCAATTGTTGTTGCTGTGGATATTTGTTAATGCTGTGAGCAATTTGTTGTTGCTGTGAGTCATTTGTTAATGCTGTGAGCAACTTGTTGTTGCTGCGAGTCATTTGTTAATGCTGTGAGCAATTTGTTGTTGCTGTGAGTCATTTGTTAATGCTGTGATACAATTTAGTGATGCTGTTGAGCGTTTGTTAATGCTGTAAGCAATTTATTGTTGCTGTGAGCGATATGTTAATGTATCGAACAAATTGCAAATGTGGTGACACTTGTGGGCCACCGTAGTAAACAGTTAAATTTGTTGATTTGGTCTTATTCATAAACCTACAAAGTGGAGCTTTGCGCGTTGCTATCTACCGTTTAATATCTACATTGCTATTGAAATTGAATAATGTTTGGTTGGAAATGAAAACTTTTTGGATCCAAATTTGAATTTCCAAATTTTCATATGAATTGCCTACTGCATGATATAAAATAAGCAAGAGCAACTTCATTAAATACACAATATATTTTATCTTTTCTATATTCAGTTCATTGTATTTACAACTACCTAATATATCAGTATAAATCTATGCGAACAACAATTTTGCTCCATTTAATACATATACATGTTAAGCTTATTTGTCATCGTTCATGGTAACAGCTTATCATTATTGAATCAGATTACCCCTGAACAATGCACTACACTTTTGTTGTCCTAAATATAATATAATTTTGCTTCTAAGTAAAATTGTATAGAAAATGAAAATATTTTTGTGCATTTTATACCTTAATTAACTCAGATTACAATTAAACAGTTACCATTCTCACCCAAGGTTTTAATGACTGGAGGCTGATTAAAAATATACAATAATAATCTGTAAGTAACTAACAGTTGCAATCAATTAAAATCTTGGCTTTTTGAGAACAACTTTGTGTTGGGATGGAATTTTGGAATATACTCTAGGTCTTGTTTAGAAAAGTATAATTTCCAACCAGCATTTACTTTTACAAATAATTTATTCAAATAAAAATGCTTTAGAAATTGTGTAGGGAAAACCTAGCTGTGGTTTTCCAGGCTAGCATGATTCAATATGAAAAGCTATTACTATGAACTATGACTATATAGTGCAAAATAATGTATTAAGTGCAGCAAAATTAATTGTTGTTTGCATAATTATATATGTATTAATTCCTTCAATCCTTCCTCCACAAAATAATTCAGTTTATGTTCCATATAACTGATAAAAGAATTGAGATATGTTTTTACATTTTGGAATATTACCAGTATATTGTATTTGCTGCTACTTAATATAAATCTACTCTACAGTATGTAAACAACAATAGGATATATTTCAAAATTCAATCCCAACACAAAGTTGTTCTCAAAGAGCCAAGATTTTAATTCATTTCAACTGTTAGTTACTTACAGATTATTATTGCATATTTTTAATCAGCCTCCAGTCATTAAAACTTTGGGTGAGAATGGTAACTGTTTAATTATAATCTGAGTTAATTAAGGTACAAAATGCACTAAAATATTTTCATTTTCTATACAATTTTACTTACAAGCAAAATTATGTTATATTTGGGACAACAATTTAAGTGTAGTGCATTGCTCAGGGGTAATCTGATTTAATAATGAAAAGCAGTTACCATGAACTATGACAAAAATATATTGCAAAATAAGCTTAATATGTATGTATTAAATGGAGCAAATTGTTGTTCGCATAGATTTATACTGATATATTAAGTAGCTGTAAATACGATGAACTGAATATAGAAAAGACAAAATATATTGTGTATTTAATGAAGTTGCTCTTGCATATTTTATATCATGCAGTATGCAATTCATATGAAAATTTGGAAATTCAAATTTGGATCCAAAAAATTTTCATTTCCAACCAAACATTATTCAATTTCAATAGCAATGTAGATATTAAACGGTAGATAGCAACGCGCAAAGCTCCACTTTGTAGGTTTATGAATGAGACCAAATCAACAAATTTAACTGTTTACAAACTAACCTTGTCAGTCCTTGTGTTCGTTTCATCGTTTGTATAATTATATATGTATTATCTATTCCTTCCCCCACAAAAGAATGCAGTTTATGTTCCATATAACAGATAAAAGAATTGAGCGTACTTGAATTAGTGGAACATGAGGACCCGCACAATGTGTGAAAAAATTAAGGCAAAAAGTGTTCGTTCCCATGGCATCTGTTTGGTAGTTTGAGGGTTGACATGTAGAAATTGAATTAACTTGCTTCTTTATTTCGCGCAAGTGTAATTTGATACTCGATCTGGCTAATAATTTATTAATTCTTAATAGCTAAACACGATTGTCAACGCCGCATTTAGGAGTTATAAAGGCAAACGCGCGCCAATTTTTGACTAAAACCGCGAAGTTGTTGAGCCGCTTGAGCGCGACTAGTCAATTCAACTTGCGAAATGTACTATCGAGTATATTTGCATTGCTTAGACTATAGCAAGAATTGGTATGCGTACAATGACTTGCTTTTTGGATATCCGAAATCTGGTGGAAAGCACGAAGGAAGCGCGACATTCTGATTGTTCTCCAGCGAAGTACTAAAGGTTAATATCGCTGATTTCAGAGACCGCGAAGGCAAACAGCCATCAAACAACATCAACAGAAAACGACCTAGAGCCACGTCCGTTCGAATGGAAAGACATATCAATCTTCTATGCTCGCGCTCGAGAATGTCTAAATAAACTAGACAAATCCATACCGGTTCAATCTCCCGCCAAAATTACATGCCGCGCGCGCCTTCTAGCGCTATCATTAAATCGAATGAAATAACACCACAAAGCGCCACATTGAGGAAATCAATGATGTTTCTGTACCATCACCGGTAGGATTTACAAATGTCTCCATTGTTTATTTCAGAGAGTATGTAACAATTATGTATAATCACAAATGCATTTTTCTACCTTACTAACAATGCATATATAAATACTAATTGAGAGGTAAACTTTACTCTAATTTCACAAATTATACCATAAAATAATTTAGTATTCAAGACATAAAAAATATATTGCTGTTGTACAGTATAAAAATTGTGAGAATTCTTTCAGTGGACACTCTTGTGTCAGAAAGATGCAGTCATCTTTTGCTGACAGATTAAAAGATGTAGTCATCTTGCTTATTCAGTTGAAACTAAAAGTTTTCTGATGGTTATTACACAGCAAGTTATATCTAAATGAGAGTAGCTTGAAACTCCAATATATAATTAATTTTACCATCAAGTACTGTTCAAGACATAAAAAATATATTGCTGTTGTACAGTATAGAAATTGTGAGAATTTTTAGTGGACACTCTGTGTCAGAAAGATGCAGTCATCTTTGCTGACAGATTAAGAAGATGTAGTCATCTTTGCTTAATCAGTTGAAGCTGAAATTTTCTGATGATTATTACACAGCAAATTATATCTAAATAAAAAGTACCTAGAAAACTCCAATATATATATAATTTTACCATCAACTACTGTTCAAGACATAAAAAATATATTGCTGTTGTACAGTATAGAAATTGTGAGAATTCCTTTAGTGGACACTCTTGTGTCAGAAAGATGCAGTCATCTTTTGCTGACAGATTAAGAAGATGTAGTCATCTTTGCTTAATCAGTTGAAGCTGAAAGTTTTCTGATGATTATATTACACAAATTATATCTAAATAAAAAGTACCTAAAACTCCATATATTATTATAATTTTACCATCAACTACTGTTCAAGACAAAAAAATATATGCTGTTGTACAGTATAAAAATTGTGAGAATTCTTTCAGTGACACTCTTGTGTCAGAAAGATGCAGTCATCTTTTGCTGACAGATTAAGAAGATGTAGTCATCTTTGCTTAATCAGTTGAAACTAAGAGTCGTATCACAATTATTGCACAGCATATCTGATCAAAGACAAACATTTATGTATACAGTCAATGTAACATATAATTTCGCACAGGGTGCATGTACTAATTTATTTAATACTATAATTTATTTGCCATCATATTCTCTTGTCCTTATAAATTAATGCTCATTGTAAGTCTTATGCTGAACCAATTTGCAAAATCATTACAATCTGACAGATGCAATACAGTGTAAGTGATCTTATTTGTTGTTTTCTCTATCAAAGACCAGTTATTTTAATGTGATATTTTATAATAATGTTTTAATAATGGAATAGTTATGTTTGTGAAACTGACCCTTGTCCTTTCCTTACACTGATCTTAGCCCTAACCATAACCCCAAACCTCAACCTTCCAAATTTCTTTTCCCACTAATACAAATGAGCCTAAAAAATTTTAAATTAAAACAGCAGCTACTGTACTGGTGCTACTGATGTCCACTAAACTACAGTCTCATGTAGACAGACATTTTGCGGTAGCGACTTTATACAAGGCCGAAAAATTTTTTTGTCCTATACGTGATCAATAGAACTTGTTAAGGAAAAAGTGGCAAGGAAAAAGTTCCCCCGCATGCAGCTACCGGATTTTATTGTATATAGACATTGGCCTTATTGTATGGCTGTTACAGTGGAATGACTAGGATTTTAGTAATAGCGAAAGCAGTACTGAGAAAATTGCTTTGACAGGGTAAGATATTTGACTCCCTTTCTATATGCGTTGATACTTATTCCGCACTGCCTTATAGCTTCACGCAGCGAGCATTTTTAAATTAATAACTTGTTAATAATAGAATTTCAACCGAATACCTACTGCGAGTAATGAAACTAATAGTGGATTGATGACAGTTTTTGCAATTATATTTAATGAGATAATGCGCTCTGATTTCCTGACTTTTGCGGATTCAATCCGCAAAAGTTGCTTTTTCCAGGCCGTGCGGGTCGTCATGGCTATAGACCGGGAGCCCAGAGGGTCGAGCCTAGCTGGAAAGCAAACCAATTTTAATGCACATAGTGATGTTCTACATGCGTACGACTATACGAAAATGAACGTCTGCCGGGCATACGCTGGTGGGCGTGGTTAGGATGGGCACGTAAAAGATGCGAGAAAATCAGCTAGATCAGCTGTGAGATAACCAAATAAAATATTTGCCAAAATGTTCAGCATAACTCTTGTAGTTACAAATGTCCACTGCCAGACATATTGGGTGGTGGGTTGGCCCCGCCAGACAGCCTCGAAGGCCCACTCCCCAAATTTGTCTAAATCAGCTGTGAGATAACCAAA
Organism: Dendronephthya gigantea; assembly: GCF_004324835.1. Classification (NCBI taxonomy): domain Eukaryota; kingdom Metazoa; phylum Cnidaria; class Anthozoa; order Malacalcyonacea; family Nephtheidae; genus Dendronephthya; species Dendronephthya gigantea. Next base: position 35,566 of record NW_021163449.1, read on the forward strand.
TAAAATATTTGCCAAAATGTTAAGCATAACTCTTGTAGTTACAAATGTCCACTGCCAGACATATTGGGTGGTGGGTTGCCCCCCCAGACAGCCTCAAAAGCCCACTCCCGAAATTTGTCTGGATCAGCTGTAAGATAACCAAATAAAATATTTTGCATAAGGTTCGGTATAACTCCATTAGTTCCGAATTGCCACTGCCAGACATTTCGAGTGGTGGATTGACCACGCCAGACAGCCTCGAATTACCCCACCTCTAGCAAATTCTTCATGATCATCTATTTCTAGGTAATCAGCAAATTATATATTTGGAAATATATATAATAGTTACCAAAGACTATTGTCAGACATTTCTGCTGGTGAATTGTTTTTAACTCAAAAATTTGAATATAACTTATCACAGTTAATAGAAATGAACTTATTTAAGCCTAGACCAAAATATTTGCAGTCCATTTCTGTCCGACATTACTAATTGTAATCTAGTCTAACAATGTTGGAGTTAATTTGAAACGAAACCTGATCCTAGCAAAATTCGCAAATAAATTTACCCTTCAGTTGACAATTCATGTCCATGCATCCCGAATCTTCTATATGATATTAATACTGAATCAATGAAATTGTTAAATATGAAAACTGTAACAAAAACAAAACAAAGTAGTACAAATACTGCATAATTTGTAAGTGTATAGCTATTCTTCGTTTTCTACTTCGGAATCTTCGGAGTCTTCACTCCAAGTTTCCACGTCATCCATGACTTGTATCATCGTCGCCATCATAATCATCATCATCTTCACTTTCAGACATTTTCTCCTCATCATCTTTGCTCATCACCCATCGTTGGAACTTGGAAAATAAACTACTTAGTACGGCTTGCCCATGAAACCACCCTGGCTTTAAAATGTTGTCCCATCCGTATTCAGTTGGTGACAAGCCGAAAAGGTTGCCAAAGGTTGGTTTTCCGAAAAGGTTGCCAATAATGGTCTGGCTTTGCCAGTATCTACAAATGTAATATGTTGTGTCTACCTGTAAAAGGCTGATGTGAAATCACACCCAGTGAAAGCATGAGACCCTGGCAATACTCTGGAAAGCCCATCTCTACGACCTTCAAGTACTTCAGCAATGTTACTAGCGTTGATATAACGCCTGCTGGTGCCCATCCCAGAGTCCACGATTATATTTGGTAGTGAGCAGTCCTCTAGTTGTTGCCAATGGCGTCAAAAAGTATTATCAAGACGCCGGTATCAGACGCGCGCACTACAACAGTGTCTGGGAAGATGTTTGCAATATGAAATGCAAGTAGGTGATGGCGACGATGTCATGGATGACGTGGAAGCCTGGAGTGAAGACTCCGAAGATTCCGAAGTAGAAAACGAAGAATAGCTATATACTTACAATTATGCAGTATTTGTACTACTTTGTTTTGTTTTGTTACAGTTTTCATATTTAACAATTTCATTGATTCAGTATTAATATCATATAGAAGATTCGGGATGCATGTACATGAATTGTCAACTGAAGGGTAAATTTATTGCGAATTTTGCTAGGATCAGGTTTCGTTTCAAATTAACTCCAACATTGTTAGACTAGATTACAATTAGTAATGTCGGACAGAAATGGACTGCAAATATTTTGGTCTAGGCTAAATAAGTTCATTTCTATTAACTGTGATAAGTTATATTCAAATTTTTGAGTTAAAAACAATTCACCAGCAGAAATGTCTGACAATAGTCTTTGGTAACTATTATATATATTTCCAAATATATAATTTGCTGATTACCTAGAAATAGATGATCATGAACAATTTGCTAGAGGTGGGGTAATTCGAGGCTGTCTGGCGTGGTCAATCCACCACTCGAAATGTCTGGCAGTGGCAATTTGGAACTAATGGAGTTATACCGAACCTTATGCAAAATATTTTATTTGGTATTTCAGCTGATCTAGACAAATTTCGGGAGTGGGCTTTCGAGGCTGTCTGGGGGGCAACCCACCACCCAATATGTCTGGCAGTGGACATTTGTAACTACAAGAGTTATGCTGAACATTTTGGCAAATATTTTATTTGTTATCTCACAGCTGTTTAGACAAATTTGGGGAGTGGGCCTTCGAGGCTGTCTGGCGGGGCCAACCCACCACCCAATATGTCTGGCAGTGGACATTTGTAACTACAAGAGTTATGCTGAACATTTTGGCAAATATTTTATTTGGTTATCTCACAGCTGATCTAGCTGATTTTCTCGCATCTTTCACGTGCCCATCCTAACCACGCCCACCAGCGTCTGCCCGGCAGACGTTCATTTTCGTATAGTCGTACGCATGTAGAACATCACTATGTGCATTAAAATTGGTTTGCTTTCCAGCTAGGCTCGACCCCTGGGCTCCCGGTCTATAGCCATGACGACCCGCACGCCTGGAAAAAGCAACTTTGCGGATTGAATCCGCAAAAGTCAGGAAATCAGAGCGCATTATCTCATTAAATATAATTGCAAAAACTGTCATCATCCACTATTAGTTTCATTACTCGCAGTAGGTATTCGGTTGAAATTCTATTATTAACAAGTTATTAATTTAAAAATGCTCGCTGCGTGAAGCTATAAGGCAGTGCGGAATAAGTATCAACGCATATAGAAAGGGAGTCAAATATCTTACCCTGTCAAAGCAATTTTCTCAGTACTGCTTTCGCTATTACTAAAATCCTAGTCATTCCACTGTAACAGCATACAATAAGGCCAATGTCTATATACAATAAAATCGCGGTAGCTGCATGCGGGGGAACTTTTTTCCTTGCCACTTTTCCTTAACAAGTTCTATTGATCACGTATAGGACAAAAAATTTTTCGGCCTTGTATAAAGTCGCTACCGCAAAATGTCTGTCTACATGAGACTGTAGTTTAGTGGACATCAGTAGCACCAGTACAGTAGCTGCTGTTTTAATTTAAAATTTTTTAGGCTCATTTGTATTAGTGGGAAAAGAAATTTGGAAGGTTGAGGTTTGGGGTTATGGTTAGGGCTAAGATCAGTGTAAGGAAAGGACAAGGGTCAGTTTCACAAACATAACTATTCCATTATTAAAACATTATTATAAATATCACATTAAAATAACTGGTCTTTGATAGAGAAAACAACAAATAAGATCACTTACACTGTATTGCATCTGTCAGATTGTAATGATTTTGCAAATTGGTTCAGCATAAGACTTACAATGAGCATTAATTTATAAGGACAAGAGAATATGATGGCAAATATAATTATAGTATTAAATAAATTAGTACATGCACCCTGTGCGAAATTATATGTTACATTGACTGTATACATAAATGTTTGTCTTTGATCAGATATGCTGTGCAATAATTGTGATACGACTCTTAGTTTCAACTGATTAAGCAAAGATGACTACATCTTCTTAATCTGTCAGCAAAAGATGACTGCATCTTTCTGACACAAGAGTGTCCACTGAAAGAATTCTCACAATTTTTTACTGTACAACAGCAATATATTTTTTATGTCTTGAACAGTAGTTGATGGTTAAAATTATAATATATATATTGGAGTTTTCTAGGTACTTTTTATTTAGATATAATTTGCTGTGTAATAATCATCAGAAAACTTTCAGCTTCAACTGATTAAGCAAAGATGACTACATCTTCTTAATCTGTCAGCAAAAGATGACTGCATCTTTCTGACACAAGAGTGTCCACTAAAGGAATTCTCACAATTTCTATACTGTACAACAGCAATATATTTTTTATGTCTTGAACAGTAGTTGATGGTAAAATTATAATATATATATTGGAGTTTTCTAGGTACTTTTTATTTAGATATAATTTGCTGTGTAATAATCATCAGAAAACTTTCAGCTTCAACTGATTAAGCAAAGATGACTACATCTTCTTAATCTGTCAGCAAAAGATGACTGCATCTTTCTGACACAAGAGTGTCCACTAAAAGAATTCTCACAATTTCTATACTGTACAACAGCAATATATTTTTTATGTCTTGAACAGTACTTGATGGTAAAATTATAATATATATATTGGAGTTTCAAGCTACTCTCATTTAGATATAACTTGCTGTGTAATAACCATCAGAAAACTTTTAGTTTCAACTGAATAAGCAAAGATGACTACATCTTCTTAATCTGTCAGCAAAAGATGACTGCATCTTTCTGACACAAGAGTGTCCACTGAAAGAATTCTCACAATTTTTATACTGTACAACAGCAATATATTTTTTATGTCTTGAATACTAAATTATTTTATGGTATAATTTATTGTGAAATTAGAGTAAAAGTTTACCTCTCAATTAGTATTTATATATGCATTGTTAGTAAGGTAGAAAAATGCATTTAGTGATTATACATAATTGTTTACATACTCTCTGAAATAAACAATGGAGACATTTGTAAATCCTACCGGTGATGGTACAGAAACATCATTGATTTCCTCAATGTGGCGCTTTGTGGTGTTATTTCATTCGATTTAATGATAGCGCTAGAAGGCGCGCGCGGCATGTAATTTTGGCGGGAGATTGAACCGGTATGGATTTGTCTAGTTTATTTAGACATTCTCGAGCGCGAGCATAGAAGATTGATATGTCTTTCCATTCGAACGGACGTGGCTCTAGGTCGTTTTCTGTTGATGTTGTTTGATGGCTGTTTGCCTTCGCGGTCTCTGAAATCAGCGATATTAACCTTTAGTACTTCGCTGGAGAACAATCAGAATGTCGCGCTTCCTTCGTGCTTTCCACCAGATTTCGGATATCCAAAAAGCAAGTCATTGTACGCATACCAATTCTTGCTATAGTCTAAGCAATGCAATATACTCGATAGTACATTTCGCAAGTTGAATTGACTAGTCGCGCTCAAGCGGCTCAACAACTTCGCGGTTTTAGTCAAAAATTGGCGCGCGTTTGCCTTTATAACTCCTAAATGCGGCGTTGACAATCGTGTTTAGCTATTAAGAATTAATAAATTATTAGCCAGATCGAGTATCAAATTACACTTGCGCGAAATAAAGAAGCAAGTTAATTCAATTTCTACATGTCAACCCTCAAACACCTACCAAACAGATGCCATGGGAACGAACACTTTTTGCCTTAATTTTTTCACACATTGTGCGGGTCCTCATGTTCCACTAATTCAAGTACGCTCAATTCTTTTATCTGTTATATGGAACATAAACTGCATTCTTTTGTGGGGGAAGGAATATATATAATACATATATAATTATATACAAACGATGAAACGAACACAAGGACTGACAAGGTTAGTTTGTAAACAGTTAAATTTGTTGATTTGGTCTCATTCATAAACCTACAAAGTGGAGCTTTGCGCGTTGCTATCTACCGTTTAATATACATTGCTATTGAAATTGAATAATGTTTGGTTGGAAATGAAATTTTTTGGATCCAAATTTGAATTTCCAAATTTTCATATGAATTGCATACTGCATGATATAAATATGCAAGAGCAACTTCATTAAATACACAATATATTTTGTCTTTTCTATATTCAGTTCATCGTATTTACAGCTACTTAATATATCAGTATAAATCTATGCGAACAACAATTTGCTCCATTTAATACATACATATTAAGCTTATTTTGCAATATATATTTGTCATAGTTCATGGTAACTGCTTTTCATTATTAAATCAGATTACCCCTGAGCAATGCACTACACTTAAATTGTTGTCCCAAATATAACATAATTTTGCTTGTAAGTAAAATTGTATAGAAAATGAAAATATTTTAGTGCATTTTGTACCTTAATTAACTCAGATTATAATTAAACAGTTACCATTCTCACCCAAAGTTTTAATGACTGGAGGCTGATTAAAAATATGCAATAATAATCTGTAAGTAACTAACAGTTGAAATGAATTAAAATCTTGGCTCTTTGAGAACAACTTTGTGTTGGGATTGAATTTTGAAATATATCCTATTGTTGTTTACATACTGTAGAGTAGATTTATATTAAGTAGCAGCAAATACAATATACTGGTAATATTCCAAAATGTAAAAACATATCTCAATTCTTTTATCAGTTATATGGAACATAAACTGAATTATTTTGTGGAGGAAGGATTGAAGGAATTAATACATATATAATTATGCAAACAACAATTAATTTTGCTGCACTTAATACATTATTTTGCACTATATAGTCATAGTTCATAGTAATAGCTTTTCATATTGAATCATGCTAGCCTGGAAAACCACAGCTAGGTTTTCCCTACACAATTTCTAAAGCATTTTATTTGAATAAATTATTTGTAAAAGTAAATGCTGGTTGGAAATTATACTTTTCTAAACAAGACCTAGAGTATATTCCAAAATTCCATCCCAACACAAAGTTGTTCTCAAAAAGCCAAGATTTTAATTGATTGCAACTGTTAGTTACTTACAGATTATTATTGTATATTTTTAATCAGCCTCCAGTCATTAAAACCTTGGGTGAGAATGGTAACTGTTTAATTGTAATCTGAGTTAATTAAGGTATAAAATGCACAAAAAATTTTCATTTTCTATACAATTTTACTTAGAAGCAAAATTATATTATATTTAGGACAACAAAAGTGTAGTGCATTGTTCAGGGGTAATCTGATTCAATAATGATAAGCTGTTACCATGAACGATGACAAATAAGCTTAACATGTATATGTATTAAATGGAGCAAAATTGTTGTTCGCATAGATTATACTGATATATTAGGTAGTTGTAAATACAATGAACTGAATATAGAAAAGATAAAATATATTGTGTATTTAATGAAGTTGCTCTTGCTTATTTTATATCATGCAGTAGGCAATTCATATGAAAATTTGGAAATTCAAATTTGGATCCAAAAAGTTTTCATTTCCAACCAAACATTATTCAATTTCAATAGCAATGTAGATATTAAACGGTAGATAGCAACGCGCAAAGCTCCACTTTGTAGGTTTATGAATAAGACCAAATCAACAAATTTAACTGTTTACTACGGTGGCCCACAAGTGTCACCACATTTGCAATTTGTTCGATACATTAACATATCGCTCACAGCAACAATAAATTGCTTACAGCATTAACAAACGCTCAACAGCATCACTAAATTGTATCACAGCATTAACAAATGACTCACAGCAACAACAAATTGCTCACAGCATTAACAAATGACTCGCAGCAACAACAAGTTGCTCACAGCATTAACAAATGACTCACAGCAACAACAAATTGCTCACAGCATTAACAAATATCCACAGCAACAACAAATTGCATCGCAGATTATTGAACCACTATATGCTTTGCAAAACGAAGTATTGAACATTCTTGTGGACTTGTGGTACGAAAGAATCTCTTCTTGCTGCTTTAGTGCTTTATTATAAATTTTGAGAAAAAAACGAAATGTTTTGTTCAAACTGCGGCCATGGTAGAGAAGCAGAAGCACCATCAAATTTTTGTGCAAACTGTGGAGCAGGTACGTACACATCTATACTTAGTAACATCCTATGGTATAAACATCTATTAAATATGTTAAGTTGTTAAATGTTAACTGTCCAGTCCGGCGTCCTAGATGTTGTTCTGCATTTCTAGATAATCAATTTATAAGTTATAACCTGAATGTGAATATAATTATATCATGAAATTTCAAAAGTTTTAACAAATCATCCTGTTTTAAGATTTGCACAGCGATGAAAGCTCAGGATCAGATTTAGAACATTCCGAAGCTGTTTTTGATGAAGAAAGTCTTATTAAGTACTATTACCACCGTGGATTCGCATATAAAGAGATACTAAAATTTCTAGAAAAACACCATAACCATTGCATAAGTTATTGTACACTTCTGAGAAGGCTTCAACACTATGGACTTAGGAGAAAACAGCAAGTGACTGACAACACTATAAATTTAGTCAGAGAAAGGATTTCAACTATCATTGATGGTCCAGGTTCATCAGAAGGATATAGATCTTTGTGGCACAGACTGGAACTTGAAGGATTAAGAGTACCAAGGGCAGTTGTTGCAGCTATTCTTAAAGAATTGGACCCACAAGGCAGAACTGCGAAAATCTCACCGCCTAAAAAGGAGGTGTATAGAAACCCAGGCCCAAACTATGCATGGCACATCGATGGCTATGACAAACTAAAAGTATGGGGATTCCCCATCCATGGATGCATAGATGGATACAGTAGACGAATATTATGGCTATCAGTCCTTCGATCAAACAACCTACCGGATGGTCCGGCATCACTATACCTAACTACAGTAAGTTCCTTGGGTGGATGCCCAGTGGAGTTAATCAGTGACCTGGGGACAGAAAATGGTATGGCAGGAGCAATGCAAAGCTTTTTTCGAGATAACATTGATGCACATCGCTATGTTACATCACAAAGGAACCAACGCATTGAATGTTGGTGGTCGTTCTTGTCTAAACAACATGCAATGGTGGAGAAGCTTTTTTGCAGATCTAGAATCTCAAGGTATATTAAATTCGTCTAGTGAAATAAGTATGGAATGTCTTTGGTACTGTTTCTCACCTGCCATTCAAATTGAATTAGATACTGTCGTAGAAAACCTGGAATTCTCATTATATTAGAAAATCTCGACATGACACTGTAAATTGGACGGCCGGACTCTCTCTTTTTTCTTCCTGAGCATCATGGCACAGTTGATAGACTTGTGCCGGTGTCTGAGGAAAAGATCCAATATGCTTCCACGCATGTGATTGAGGAGGTTCAAACACATGAACTTCAAGACTATTTTGAGTATGTCAGGTTGAGCCTGGGTTGCCGTGTACCTGATTCATGGCAAACAGCTTTGGACTTATATAATTCCTTACTTGAAATTGCTGAACATGGAACAGAATAAAATTTTGCTATGGTTTTTTAAAAAACTGTATATGCTAAATGTACCATGCACATTTATAAATATAAGTTGTTGATAATTGCCTTTTTAGATTAGTTTTACTTTTAAGGTAATTTAATTAAAGCCAGTGCTTAATCAAAAGTGCAAATGGCATGCAACTGGATGTTTACTTGACTATTAGAGTAAATTTCACACGTCATGACCCCAAATAAGTAATTTTAACCTTTTTTTTTACCAAGATTTGTAATTTTCCAGGAACAACTTCCTTGAATATGCACAAATTACTTGTTAAGGTGGCTCCCTACAATTTTTAAAAATATTGAAAACTTGTGGTTTTGATGTAAAATTTTAGCACGAGATTTCTTGCTAAGGAAAAGAAATTTCCCAGATATATTAACCAACATTCTAACAGTCAGAAATTGCCCATAAGCATGACGTCATTACCGTTGTTATGGTAACAATGGCGATTCAATATGGCCGACATATTGGCCGTCATTTTACCTATTCACGCATTTTACCCCTATTACCCCTATTTTTTATTTCATGAAACGTTTTCTTACAAAAAAATTAGGAAATTTGAGGAAGTTTAACAAAATTCTATAGAGCCAGAAAATTTCTATAACGAAAAATCACGTTTTTTAATTTTTAATAATTTTGGCTCTATGAATTTTTTTAACTCGTTCAAATTTTTCATTTTTTTGTAAGAAAACTTTTTTAAAATAAAAAATTGGGGTAACAGAACTTGTTTTTGAGTAAAATGCGTGAATAGGTAAAATGGCGGCCATATTGGATCGCCATTGTTACCATAACCACGGTAATGACGTGATACTCGAAGACAATCTTCGCTGTTTTATCTGGAAAATTTTATTTCGTTTAGCAAGAAATTTCTTGCCAAAAATTTCAATCTAAAACATTAGTTTTCAATATTCTTAAAACTGTAGGGAGCCACCTTAATATATACAGTGCAATCAAAACATAAACAATTCAACCTCAGTTTTACAGTTAAACTGGAACTTGTAAACATTTTACAATGTAGGGCCGGTTATATAAAAGCTGGATAACGTTACCTACTATATAGTATTTTTTTAATGCTTAAAAATTGCCTGTCGTTCTATAGGCAGCCCAGATATCTGTTTATACTCAGTCTTCGACTGCATTGTTTACGCGCGCAGTCAGCTTCTACTGTCTGTACTGATTACTGTATTATATATCAATATATAATACAGTAGTTAGTACAGGCTTCTTCTGTCTACTGATTACTGTATTATATATCAATATATAAGTACAGACAGTAGTTAGTACAGACAAGCTGACCGCGCGCGTAAACAATGCAGTCGAAGACTGAGTATAAACAGATTTCTGGGCTGCCTATGGTCGTTCAGCGTAATGGCTTAAACCTTAGCATTCTTAAATTGCAGGTACTCTTTAGCAGTTGTTAGCTCCAAATTTGTGGCTTTAGCGCTTTCAAGCATATTTAGAACACTAAAAAATCCTATGTGGTGAATAGTGCTATCCAGTTTTTGTATAACTGTGATACAACTGGCCCAAAGATGCATGTTAACCCAACAACAATAACAACAGCCCCATTATTATACGGAAAAATCTAATGCATGTTCATGGCTTACCGAATGCCTGACCTTTTGAGTAAGCTATTAATAAATTTTTATGAAATTCTGCTGCATCCACCATATGGGCAATGGGAAATGTAATCTGCATTCCGCAGGCCCCAATTAATGGATAGCAGATAGTATGCTTTGGGTCCCTTGATTGACAGTCATGATCAAACAAAACGCTAATCACCAACTTCTTGCCACTTAAAGGCTTGTGCTTTTGGCCAGTGAGCCATTTCATAACCCCAGGCACATTCACCTCTGCTGTTTCAAATCTTTCTTCAGGTAAAACATCAGAAATTACCTGCTCTTCATCTTTATCTTGGTAATTCCATGCAACAGGTGCTGAATACCCAGTAACCTCTGTATCTTCAATGCTCATAAGAAAATCCTGGAAATTATCAACAACCTTTTCCTCTTGTACTCTTCTGCTGGTGCCTTCTTCCGAATATACTGGCTCCATGCAGGAAAAAAGATAATTTGCGTCAATGTCATCTTGGGTAGATCCTTGAACAAATAAGGACTTGACTTTGTCTGGAGCTTTCCTGAGAATTTTATCAAATCCATATAATGATAAGCCTTGCAAAAACTCATTTAGGTACAAGATTCTCTTGTTAATAAGGTTAATAACAATAGACTTAACTATTTCATCAACATGTGCATCATTGATTAAACCGGTGTAACCATTGTCCATTATTGTGGTCTCGTTTCCCTTCACATCACTTATAATGCCTTCTATCAGTACCTTCTCACTCTTTGCAAGGTGTTTGTCAGTGCTAAGTTTCATCATATCAATATCTGGATTGACAAGTGTTTCATAAACACATTCGTCAAAAAGAGATGGACTAGGACCACCCTGTGCCAGACTTACAGCAGCTATCTGGCCACATGTACGGAAATTTCCATTCTGGATATGGTATGTGGAGTCGAAAGGGCATCCATTAGGAAACATAATAGAGCGCATATTATCAATGGCGTCAGTAAGAAACTCCCTAGCAAGTGCCCCTGTATCAATACCATCTTCGCCAATATATTTGACTGTGAGTTTCCGCATAGGGGATGATTTCTTTGCCTCACGTTGCCATAAGAGAAGCGCTCTATGGAAAGGTACTTTTCTTCTTATGACAAGGAAGAATTGGTTCTCGTTATCAGTATGCTTTTCTAGATGTTGTATGACTGATGCTTCGTTAGTAAATTCTTCTTTCGTTTCATCACATTTATCTATTTCATGAACTACATGTATGGTATGGTCTATCCCATCTTCTTTGCAATCCTCTACATGGACTATAGGTATGCTACTTGCCTCATTGTTCTTGTCATCTTCCAATTCATCTTCAAACCTTTGCTGGAGCTGAATTGCTAATCTCTCATCGTTCTCTATTTGCAGCTCATTGTTCTCTTTGTCATTTTGTTCCGTATTACTATCAAGTTTTGGGAATTTTGCATTTGGCTGGAAATCAGGAGATTCAGACTTAGCACTTAAAACACCAGGCATATCACAATTGAAAATAGCATTGTCTTCGTCACTGTCATTCAAGCCTTTAGAAATGTTGTAATCCAAAGATGTGCACAGGAATAAAGTAATCCTATTATAATCTTTACCTAATTCTTGTTGATATCTTTCTAGGGAAAAGAATTCTTTTGCAGAACCAGGCAAAAAAATGGCTTCTTCTCCATTCTCATATAGCATGACATACTCATCACTTTCAGAGTACAAGTGGGAATAAAAAGCTTTCCACTTTAATATAGCTTTACTACAGACTGTTTTATAGTTTGCCTTGTTGGATACTCGCAGCACCAACTTCTTACCCCTTTTTGGTTTGAGAACATTGTCCTTGCTATTCCATTCTAATAGACCAATGTTAATGCACACATCTCGCTCTTTTGATTTAGTGTTAGGTTTGTCTTCATCAGGATTTTTTGTTGAGACAGATTTTTTCCACTGTTTCCCTTTTGCCTTTCTATAGTCAGCAAATGACTTTATATTTCTACCAGTGGGGTGTAGACCTTTAGGTACACCTTGCGTACTATAATCTAAAGTTGTCTTTCCAACACTAGTACTTGGTCCTTCCTCAGAATTTCCACAAAGCTCTACCAATGAAATGATTATGGTATCAAAGTTTCATTCAGGTTCATTTTTGAATGGTTTCATAAGATTAGAGATGGAGGGAGAACAAAGTTAAAATGGGGAAAAGCATTTCTCAAAACCAAAAAATATAAAATATATTTAATACTGTATACATCCTTCAAAACCTAGATGCTTTAATATTTGTTTCCAAGGCCTATATTATACGTTGCATTCTGGTCCATAAACATCATTAAGCTTCATTACCATCTCATCTATTTGTTTGAATTGCATAAATTTCGACGCGACCAACATGTGACGTTTAACTTGGTGATTTGAATGCACAGTAGCTATAATATATACAATAATCATTAAAATTCTAAGAATGCACCTACCTGTTCCACAATTCGAACAAAAATTCGATTTTACTTTTGCCTCTCTACCACATTTTGAACAAAACATTTTCAAACCAGTCCTTAATAAGTCTTTATTTCGAAATATTTGGCACAGGCGGCCCGCCGACCACGCGAGAAGGTACGGTAAACTTCATTTTACAAAAATAAAGTGGATTAACTACCTGTAGCACAATTTGTTAATGCTGTGAGCAATTTGTTGTTGCTGTGAGTCATTTGTTAATGCTGTGAGCAATTTGTTGTTGCTGTGAGTCATTTGTTAATGCTGTGATACAATTTAGTGATGCTGTTGAGCGTTTGTTAATGCTGTAAGCAATTTATTGTTGCTGTGAGCGATATGTTAATGTATCGAACAAATTGCAAATGTGGTGACACTTGTGGGCCACCGTAGTTTACAAACTAACCTTGTCAGTGCTTGTGATCGTTTCATCGTTTGTATAATTATATATGTATTATATATTCCTTCCCCCACAAAAGAATGCAGTTTATGTTCCATATAACACATAAAAGAATTAAGCGTACTTGAATTAGTGGAAATGCTAAGTTTGGCTGCGAAATTTGGTAGAATACGGAAAATATAGCCATGTCAAATTAGCATTTTGTATTACGCGCGGAAATTGTAACTAATTTAGTTACAAACTTTTCCCATTCCAGGTTTTACAGATTCCGGCTTTTCCCATTCCTGGTTTTACAGATTCCGGCTTTTCCCATTCCTGGTTTTACAGATTCCGGCTTTTCTCATTCCTTGTTTTACAGATTCCGGCTTTTCCCATTCCTGGTTTTACAGATTCCGGCTTTTCCCATTCCTGGTTTTACAGATTCCGCTTTTCTCATTCCTGGTTTTACAGATTCCGGCTTTTCCCATTCCTGGTTTTACAGATTCCGGCTTTTCCCATTCCTGGTTTTACAGATTCCGGCTTTTCTCATTCCTTGTTTTACAGATTCCGGCTTTTCCCATTCCTGGTTTTACAGATTCCGGCTTTTCCATTCCTGGTTTTACAGATTCCGGCTTTTCTCATTCCTGGTTTTACAGATTCCGGCTTTTCCCATTCCTGGTTTTACAGATTCCGGCTTTTCTCATTCCTTGTTTTACAGATTCCGGCTTTTCCCATTCCTGGTTTTACAGATTCCGGCTTTTCCCATTCCTGGTTTTACAGATTCCGGCTTTTCTCATTCCTGGTTTTACAGATTCCGGCTTTTCCCATTCCTGGTTTTACAGATTCCGGCTTTTCCCATTCCTGGTTTTACAGATTCCGGCTTTTCTCATTCCTTGTTTTACAGATTCCGGCTTTTCCATTCCTGGTTTTACAGATTCCGGCTTTTCCCATTCCTGGTTTTACAGATTCCGGCTTTTCTCATTCCTTGTTTTACAGATTCCGGCTTTTCTCATTCCTGGTTTTACAGATTCCGGCTTTTCTCATTCCTTGTTTTACAGATTCCTGCTTTTCTCATTCCTGGTTTTACAGATTCCGGCTTTTCCCATTCCTGGTTTTACAGATTCCGGCTTTTCCCATTCCTGGTTTTACCGTTCCCCGTTCCTTTCCTCATTCCTTTCCCCGATTCCCCGTTCCTTGTTTTACAGATAGCCATACACTAATAACTAATATACTAGGAGTTACTATCGCAAGGAAAATGCTGCCTTAAAGACGTATAAACTTGATGCAAAATTGTATGGTAAATGAGTACTCATACAATTTTACGTTTAATTAAAGTCTTGATGTGCGTCATTGGTAAAGGTAGTGACGTACAGTCATGCTATCCATGAGTGACGATACGAAGCCAGTGCATGTCTATATAGCTAGTGGTCTATAAACCAATACGCGTGGTCTTCTAGTTTTCACGACAATTTATTACATAAGAAAATTCTTAATTAGAATATATCAAACATGATTGGAATAAGAAATTTTTCTATAGGAAGTTTGTCCTTCGAGACCTCCCGTTTTTCGAAGTATAATTTTATATAAATAGACCAAGAAAAATAACATTACCCATCACACATTACATTACATTACATTATATTACGTTATATTAGTTTACATTACACATCACACACGTCACATTACATATCAGATTTATTACATTATATCACATTACATTAATTAACATTATACATAACACACGTCACATCATAACAAAAAAGAGGATAACACTGTATGTGTTTATTTTGTCTGAGGTTTAAACTACGAATGCTTGAAAACAGTTCTCTTTAAGTTCTTCTTATCATATTTAGTATATACCATTAGTTCATATGGATTACTTGATGAACTGTTCGTTAATCCCATAGGTTAACCTCTTCTGGAAAGTGGTAATTATCGTATTGCACCCTAAAATCTCTTCAATATAAAATTGATTTATTGCTTGAGAATTAGTTTTTTTCTTTCTTTGATCAATGTTTTTGTAGTAGAACACTGTCAATAACAAATTAATTAACGTTATTTGGAAATACCAGGTCCACGACTCTACATGAATTTGGTTAGGTTGTTCAATGATAGCACAGGAGTGACAGATAATAGTATAGTGTACACACGTCTTTTCTTGCATTAATCTATAACTCCTTTTCCACGTAAAATAATGTTTCTTCACTTTCCTGCAAGAATCTTCTTCGAAAGATGAGTGCACATCATACTGTAGTTGTATCGCGCATTCATAGTGTTTTCGTTATTGACTGTCATCCAATTGTTTGAACAGGTTAAATTCCAATGTTTTTGGCAAACAGTGCGAACTAACGCGGTTGTATTTGCTAATCCACTTGCTCTTTCATATTTTTATCCAGAAGTAGGTATCTACAAGACAAAAGAACATTTTTAGAATACACTACAATAGCCCTAGCCCAATGAAATGTCGTAAAGCGGGAGTGAAGTATAGAAACAAAATAAAAAACTTACCGTATATCGTCTTGATGATGATATTTTCACACATACAGTGACATAATTATAAAATTGATTAAATGACATGCAAAGTTACAGAATAAGGTTAACACACAGAATAAAGCGTAATGGGATCCATAACAGAATCCCATGTCTGATTTCAAACTTTATGGTTTGCCAATTTAAAATGCACCGTTATTGGTAGTCTGTGCTAAACGATCTAGGCGGTTTTCTTCCTCAAGCCTGAATTGTAAATTAGCTGATGATTTCAAGCTTGTTAATCGTTCATATGTCATGGGTTCAATGACGCAAGATGAAAGCGATCTCACTCTGCTAATGGCAACGTATGAAACTCCAGCAGTTCTTTCTGATTTGCCAATATCTATCCAAGCTTTTGGAAGAGTAAGTCCTTGGCTCTTGTGTATTGTTAGAGCCCAGGCGAGTCTTAGAGGCAACTGTTGCCGCTCATGAAAACTTGTTTCTGACTGTGATGAGACTGTGATTGGACACACTGGAACACAAGATGGTTTGTTCACATTAAAAACAGGACCTCTGTAGTTCTCAAACTCAATAATGACTGCAATAGGCAAGTCAGGTGGTTGGTGGTTGTTCTGATAGACAATATCAACAACTGTTCCAGTAGCTCCATTACAGAGGCCAACACTTGACCACAAATTCATGGTTAACATAACCCTAGCACCTTTTGCTAGAAATGTAACAGGTTCCAACCCAGACATATCATCTGATGAACATCTTTTTGGCCAATGGAGAGGAATGGCGAGTATGAGCAATTGGATCCTCAAGTTTTGTTAGTTGTTCATTATTGTAATTTGCAACTTGTTCATTGCTATAGAAGAGTCTAGTAGCGTCTTCAAAGTCGCATACGTTAGTGACATTCGATGGTTGACGAGTTAGAAGTAATTTCCAGTCGTCGACTGTTGACTCACCTTTGCGAAGTCGTAACAATAAATCTCTGAACTGTATTTGTTCAGATGTCATACCTTGCACACGTTGATTAATAGTGAGCTTAACAACTTTGTCAAACATAGAGTATGCTTGATAACCTTGTTCGCCAACAGAATTTGATGGTTTAGCATGATAAAGAGGCTTGTCTGCCACTGGTGGCAATTGACCTGGATCTCCAGTTAAAATCAATGATTTTCCACCAAATACTTTGTCATTATAACCAGTTGCTTGTTTGCAACGCTTATCTAACCAACCAAAAGTAACTTGGCCAAGCATTGAGTATTCATCAATAATGATATATTCAATATTATTAACACTCTCTTGTAATCTACACAGGCTTTGTCCTGTTAGATCTTTATTACCTCTTGACCCTATAGGCAACTTTAACAGAGAGTGCACAGTTACACCTTTAATGTTATAGGCTGCTTTACCGGTGGTAGCAGTAATAGCACATTTACTTTGCAAAAGATTTCTAAGAGCATTAATAAGGTAACTCTTACCCGTCCCTGCAACACCATTGATAATTAGACATAATGGCTCTTTTTCAGATGATGTATCGTCAAAATGAGACTTGACAATGTCAAAAGCAAGTTTTTGCATTTCACTAAAACTGTTTACGTCAACAACATCATATTGCTCATTAATAGTGTATTCCTCTTTGTTTGTTTTTATCCATGTTGGCATTTCATTGATTTGTTGTTCTGAATAATTGCTTCTATCAAGATGCCAGTCATATGTTGATTCTGGTGCTTGTTCAGGGTTATCAAAAGGAGTGTGAAGGTCTGATAATATCATCCACTCTTCTCGAGTTACGTCCTGTTCTTCAGAAGGTCCATCTTCTGGTTCTTGACTTTGGATAACAGCTTGTAATTTGTCAAACCAGTCTGGAACATTAGATTGTCCATAGGGTGTTTGCAAGAATTCATGCCAAGAATTGATTAGAACCTCGTCAGTTGGTTCTTGGTCACCCCACGCATTGTTTTGCGTTGTTCTCCAGGGTTTATATCTCAAAAGTTGATACTTACAATATAGTCCAAATTTAGGACCTTTGGGATTAGGAGAATAAGTTGGGAATATTCTAGGTATAACATTCTCTGGTAATCTCGTCAGTTCATTGTTAACAACTTTATAAGTTGTAGCAAATTGAAGAAAATTCATATTCATAATATTTTGTGAACTGTCATATTGCTCACGATTAGCGTACACATCAAGAAGTGAGTAATCAGTGCATGAATCACGTTCTTCAATACTTGCAGTGTCACGTACTCTACGTGAACCATTTAAACTAACTGATATCACTTTAAACGATGAGCTATGAAGTTTTAAAGACAACAAATGATGCATTGTTTCCTGAGCAGCATAATCTCGTTCACCAAGAGATCTCATAACTATTTTCTTAACAGCTCTGTGAGGATCAGTGTTGCTGTCAACATTTTGCATAATAGAATTAAAAGCCTGTTTCAATAAAGGCGACCTTGGTTCTCCTTTAGCTGCATATTTTGTGAGATATTCAACACAAGCATAGTGATCGATAACAACCTGAATATCACAGTTTGCTCTCCATCCTTGGAGTTGAAGTTGTTGGTGATTATTTAACCTAGAATCATTTCGTTTAGTCACAATTTTGGCCTTATAATGTTCATTATCACCTGAAGTGTGGATTTTTTCAAATTCTAATTTTGTCTGTGGACAATTATCAAATGGGAAATGAAATCTACATTTCAATTCAGTCTCATTTGACTTTTTTCTTAGACAATAGCTAGTACTACAACGAGTGTGTCGTTGAACCATATTTAACAGATCTACATAATCTGACTGTTTCTCATGTTCAGGAATGTCAATATGACTTCTTTGACATGGATGAGTTTCAGGTCTTACCCAGATGTTTTCATCTGGTGGATTTGGATTGACAGTTGATAATAACCAGTCAACATACTTACACACTGTTTCAGCTGCTTCCTGACCAGCTTCAATATCATTGTCTAATTCTGTTGTATCAGAACAATCATTCTCATCTTTAAATTTTTGAGCTAAGAAACCTTTCAAAGCAGTTTGAGTTAGTTGACACAAACCTGGGTCATTATTTAGTTTAGCAGTACCATGACAATGAATACTACCTCTACCTTGGTATTCATATCTAAACCAGTGCCATTTTGCTCCAAGTGTTTCATAAAGCCAATGTTTTACAAAGCTTTCTAATCTTTGGGTAAAAAACCAGTCTACAAGATGTGGATTATTAATAACATTTTGTCGTCTGACTTGACTGGAAATGTAGCATTTTCACTATTACTATTAGCATTAAATAAGGCATGTAACTCAGGCCAATGCATATCTGCAGAGGAAAAAGTAAAAAATAATGTTGGTGCTCCAACATTTGTAATGATGGCTTTAAGTTCCTCTCGAACTGTATTCCAGTAAGCATTTGTACCTGCAATATTCGCAACGTATCTAGAAACTTTAGACATGAACACATTAGCACTATTACTGGCAGCCATTTCACGCAGTTCATCAATGGTGAGATGTGCTTCACCTGGATTTTGTTTAAGGAATATTCCACTTTGCTGTAAAATTCGTTTTCTTTGTATCATATTAAAAGCCCAGTATGAAAATCTAGGGTGATTTGCAAAACGGTAAATCCATTTACCATCAATAATTTCAGCAAATTTCAAAAGATGTTTAATTCTATCTTGAAAAGGAACATCTCTTAACAGGGCTTGATTAGTGGGATCCCCTTTCCCATCAGGAAACAATGTTGGAAAAGCCATAGTGGCAAGGTGAGATATCTGATATTCGTTTAATGGCTCATTTTCAACAGTAGGCCAGGCAATTGGGTCATTTGCAGAAAGCTGATTTCTGACTGCTTCCAATTCTTGTTCCTGTTGCTGACCAACAGGTAAAAAACTACTCATTTCAGTTGAGTCATTATAAACTCTATCCTCTGAAGAGTTTTCAGTGGGAGGGCCTAAATCAGGTTCACTATTATCATCTGAAATTTCATGTTCAGTCTCAACAGTTAATAGCTCTGATGGAATACCATCGTCAGGTAAAGAGTTTAATGCATTTTCATTAATTTCTAACTCAGCATAATGATGATTGTTACGTATAAGCCACAATAATGCATTGTGTACTTTTTGCCGTCTAACAGTTACATCTTTAAATGTATTATCTTTACCTTTGACCTTGACAATAATCACAGATAACTCCCTGGGATATCTCGGTAACGATGTTGCAAGTTCTTTTACTTGTTGTGGTAAGTTGATACAATGTCCTGAGTAACCTCGTTGTCCTCCGGGTTTTATGTAAACTCTCATGATTGGGAGAGCCCGTGCAATTAACATTTCCTCAATCTGAGTCAAATCTTGTAACTCCTGTGGGATTGGAGATGGGATCATTGAATTTTGAAATGAAAACTTTTTGGGAGATTTCTTGTCTCTAGAACAACGTGAGCACACATAGTTGCTGGGTGACTTTGGTTTAGATCTTAATGGCCATGCCTCTTGGCAAACTGTGCATTGGCTAGTAAAGTATTGTACAGACTTATGGAAATTTTTTATATTAACTTTTGCCCAATGTTGACTTTCAATACCACCATTTTTTTTGTCAAATACTTTCAAATAATCCTCCTGGTCTAAATTATCTTTTTCAGGTTGCTGATTAGTACAAGATACTTTCGATAATTTTAATTTTTGATAGTTTTTAGCATTTTCAAGTCTTATTTTTTTTTGAACTTCAGTCTCACTTGACCGTTTTTTTTTTATACATTCTAGAATTTTCAAGTCTGATCTGTTTTTCTGTTTCAGTTTCTTCTGCTTTCTTTCTTTTCTTATACTCTGTAGCTTTTTGTAATCTATTTTGCTTCATAGATGCAGTCTCTCTACATCTTTTTTTATCATTACAGCTAACATAAAATCGAACTGGAACTATTTCAAATAAATTAGTCTTTAGTTCAGTTGACAATAAGCATAAATAATTTTCTAATTCATTGAGACATGAAAATTTCATAATAACAGCAGTACCATTAGGATCTGGCAGGCCAGCAAAATTTCTAGCATGAGAGTCAAAAATAAAAAAATGAATCTAGACTTTTCATCAAAGCCATCATATAGCCCTCTAATATTAAAAGAGCATACTTGTCATGCATGAAAGTTTTAGTCAAAGCTGAAGTAAGTGTATAGTAATGAGGTTCCACTTTATGCTCATTTCTTACAAGTCCTTGACGATCTTTTCCATAGTTTATAAACCAAACTTGAGTAGAGTATATTCCTTCACTTTGCACCACAATGGGCGGATCAATGATATTTTGTGCCTCGATGGGCGCCACCACAAGGGGTGGATCAATGATATTTTGTGCCTCAATGGGCTCCACCACAATGGGCGGATCAATGATATTTTGTGCCTCAATGGGCTCCACCACAATGGGCGGATCAATGATATTTTGTGCCTCAATGGGCTCCACCACAATGGGCGGATCAATGATATTTTGTGCCTCGATGGGCGCCACCACAAGGGGTGGATCAATGATATTTTGTGCCTCAATGGGCGCCACCACAAGGGGTGGATCAATTATATTTTGTGCCTCAATGGGCTCCACCACAATGGGCGGATCAATGATATTTTGTGCCTCGATGGGCGCCACCACAAGGGGTGGATCAATGATTTTTGTGCCTCAATGGGCTTTACGACAGTAGGTAGATCAATGACATGTAATTTGAAATGTTTGTCTGTTACAAACGAACGACACTCAATGAAGGAAGGTAAATCCTTCACTGATAGAAAGCTAACTGGCGGAATCTGCCCATTTCTTAAAGCCAATAAATACATATTGTCGCCTTGCTTTAAGACATTGTCGATTGTTGTCGAGTTCCACTCTAATGGATCTGGGATATTTCTTGCTGTTAATAGAGCCGATAAACTCATAAAAGAGCATTGTCTTCCACGAGAATGAATACTAAATTGTTCATGTCCTTGATGAATACTCCCGCAAACGTGTAAAGACATTTGACAATTGTGATTTATGAACTGAAGTTACTAAACAGATCAATACTAAATACTTTACAAATAGTCAAATACCTGTGCTAGCTGTGCATCTGAATTTCAGTTTCTTTACTTTAGTAAATACGTCAGTCACGTTGTCCGTCTCCGATATATTTTGACACGATTTTGTGAATTGTGAATGCGCAAATTTCGGACTTAGCCCAAAAAGCACTTGTGTCCAGTTACATATTGCGGTCTGTTACGCATGCACGTAACAGACCGCGATATGTAACTGGACACAAGTGCTTTTAACAGGCCGCAATATGTAACTGGACACAAGTGCTTTTTGGCTACCTAAAGGAAGTCAGGCGAGGATGCGCCATAAAATTATGCTGCACAAAAGCTTTTTACTTTATACAGGCATATTATTTCTATATAGTGTGAAGATAAGTAGTAGGGTGTGAATACTGGTGTGAATATACCTTTTAAAGATTTCATTATATGAAAGGTACATGAATTTATTAAAAAAGAGGGTGGGACAGTGTCAGGGTGCTACATGTCTAAATGATGTGTAAACTTGAAATGTTTGCCACCTCCCAACATTTACTTTGAAGGTGAGAAGATGAGTACAATGCACTGTATCCTGATCATTCTATATTATAGGCATGTGCATTTTGGCTATACCTTTTTAACCATTGGGTAAGTTCTAGTGTAGTTTAAAACATGCAATTTTGGGGCGGGGGGGAAATCAATATCATGTTTAATATTCCAATTAACATGACAATTCCCCATAAATTATTTTGCATTTTGACACATACTGACATTCACAATGAATAAAATGTTCTTTTGGAAGTTTATCTGGAAAATTAAAATAAACCATGTGTTCATAACCTCTAACAACAATTGAAACTACATATTAGTCTACTAAAATGTTTTAACCTCTTAAACCTAAATTTCAACAAACTATATATATATTATTTTACTAATGTCTTTTAAGTTTACATCTTGTCCAATAAGTGCCAAGTTCATTATACTATATATGGTATATATACGAATGTCTATACCAAAGAACTTTAACAAACAAAACTTAATTTAGAAATAGGGAATGGTTATAAGAATGAGTCCAGTATTGGTCTACAGGTCTCTTTGAATTCACTAAATAGAATTGAGTACATCAATAATTTTACCTTCACCAATATTATAAGTAATTGTAATATTGTTACAATCTAGCAGTCGATCTGAAATGGCTTCTTCGTCGTCTTCAGGCGTGATTTGAATCTTATTTACCTCCAAGATTCTGATGAACATGGTGTGGAAAACGGTGACGTAAAACTTTTCCTTTGTTTCAACATTCTGTAGAAACAGCCGAGCATACCACATTGTATTTTCCTGTGATACTCGTTGCTTCATCTTACATGACTCGCACCTGACAGTGTTCACTGTGCCCTGACCCTCAATCTTCTTTCCACAGGCATTGCAGGATTTGTACTTACTTAGGCTCTTAACCCCAATGATGGACACAACTGCCTGTTTTGCAACTAAATCAGTTATAGGTGGGCCAACATCTGGCAACTGTTCATGAAAGGAGGCACACTCTTTGACACTGAAACCATATTTTGCTGTGTTGACATAAACTTCATTTGTATAATTGTCTTTTTTCACCCTTAAGTTTTGGAATAGGTAGGTCTTTTCATCTTCAACGCTTTCGACCCATTCTTCCCAAAGAATGGCCTTGATTGTTCCAGATGGGTCTTGTAGAATGCAAGTACGTTTTTTAACTGAACCCGTTTCCATCTTCACCACTTTTAAGGCTGCTAAATGTTTTACCTTGGCTTTTAGCAAAATAAGCTGGTTAACTGATGTTGTTTTAATCACAGATATGGTAACCAATGGACTTGTGGGTGACTCTGTAGGGGCAAAGGACAATGGCCCATTATGATCTGTAACTGTTGTAGACTTTTTTATCACAATATTGTTAAATTTGTCATTGTATTCGAATCTTTGAACTTTTACTGGGCTTCTATTTTCCATGGCCTTTCTTAACGGTGCAACTTTCTCTGGCGAAAAGCAAACAGCTTTCACTTTTGTATCTGGAGTGGTTTGGAGGTTGCAAGTTGTATAATTAACTTTGCCAGCTTTCTGGATGGCCAGAACATCATGCACATAACAGACGATCTCTTTTTCTAAAATTAAGTAAATAATTGTGATATGTAGCTCAATCAGTATAAAATAAATCCGGGCTGAGTTGTTGTTTTTCATCCCTCCTCCCTTATTTCTGTTTGATCCCTAATAAAATATATTTGTTATTTAAAATGAATTGTTAGGTTTTAGTTTTATGCACATCAGTCAGCACAATAGCAGTTATGCAGGTTTTCCATTATGCTATATTGTCATTATGACCAAGTCACACTTTAATGCACATACAGTAGAACATATTTGCATTAAAGTAAGATTTGGTTGTAAAGACAATACCAATGTTTTCAATAACACAAGAACAATCGTCATAGCAGGCTGTATTTCAAAAATTGACATTTGTGTGCAAAAATTTCAAGTGAAAGCCAAATTTGAATAATAAAGGTCCTAGTAATAGCATAAATGAAAACCTGTAGGCAGCCCAACAATCCGCTCGCCATGACATATAATCTGTGTATATATTATATATACACAGATGATATATGTCACGGCATGCAGATTGTTGGGCTGCCTATGGTATAACTCCTTTTGAATTCAACGGATACACCAGTCAAATATAAAAACTCTCCATGCAATCAGCCCATAATAGTACTGTGAAGTAAAGTAAATAGATTGAATTCTATTATAAGTAGAAAACGTTTCTTACTGTTTTCCATGATGGCCCTCAATTTCAAATTATCCTAAAAAAACAGTATACAAGAATGCATAAGAGGACGAAGTCTAAAACTTGAACACAGTACAAGCAAAGCTCTAAAGGCTGCTATTTAATATATGAAGTACCAAGATTGGTATTTTAGGATGCCTAAATCATAAAACATGGCCACGCTGTATAGAAGATGTCTTTTACAAACGAAGTCCACGAAGGGTAGTAATTCTGAATATCTTGCTTCAAAAAGAACAAGAAAGAAGAGCAATTGAATGACTGGTTTGGGCATGTATTTCAGCACGATCGAATCGAGATTAAAAGCAGTTGAATGAAGATTCGCGAAATATTTCAGGAAGTCTAAAACTTGAACACAGTACAAGCAAAGCTCTAAAGGCTCCTATTTAATATATGAAGTACCAAAGTTAGTATTTTAGGATGCCTAAATCATAAAACATGGCCACGCTGTATAGAAGATGTCTTTTACAAACGAACAAGAAAGAAAAGCAATTGAATCACTGGTTTGGGCATGTATTTCAGCACGATCGAATCGAGATTAAAAGCAGTTGAATGAAGATTCGCGAAATATTTCAGGATGGTCGAAACGGGCCGAAAAATATATAATATAAAACATGATGCCGTATACAAGACGCCCCTTTTGACCTAGTGACTGTATAAAGATGGCCATGCCGTATACAAGATGCCCCCCCAATTTTTTTTTCTTTTTTTAAAAAAATACAGAAAGGGATAGTAATTTTGAATGTTTTGTTTTACAAAACAACAAAAACCAAAAGCAATTGAACGAGGATTGGCTAGATATTTCAGGATGGTCGAATCAAGACGAAAAATATGTAAAATATATGAATATGGCCATGCTGTACAAGACGCCCCAAACCCAGGCATATACGAAAAAAAATACAGTAATGGACTAATGGGTAGTAATTTTGAATATTTTGCTTCAAAAAACAACAAAAACCACACGCAATTGAATAAGGATTGGGCAGATATTTCAGATGGTCAAATGGAGACGAAAAATATGTAAATATAAAACGTGGCCATGCCGTATACAAGATGATCCACGATATGGGCAATTCTCAAATACTGTATTTAAACTTTAATTTAATACGCCAACTGGCAAGTCACAAACATCTATAAAGATGATATAAAATATTTTTACCAACTCACCTCTAATATGCCTATTACTGTAAAAAAACCAACTGCCTTCGCCGCAACCAAGAACGAAAAGGGCGACTGGACGACGGCGTGGCAAAACGAGCGGGAAACGGGACGCACCCCCGAATTCTCATGTAAACTTTATGAAAAACTCCCCCGGTTTTAAAATCCGGACAAATAAAATTTCGAGCGACGACTTTACATAACTCGCGCGTGTGGACTGGGGGCGAAACCACCGTTCGTCAAGAATAGTGTGCTGCCTCGCTGGGGCAAGGCAGCAAATACTGAAATAGAGATGATTGACATTATGTTGACAGGACTAATTAAGGATGTATAAATAAGAGAGTATTGTAGAAGGGTTAAGAAATACAAGATTTAGAATAGAAAATCGATATAGAAAGAATATTACAGTAAGTGTTTAGTAGTCATAGTAGCACTAGGTACCGACATTGAACAGTACACATGTATGCATTTGAATACACTTTGCAACAATCAATGGCAATACTCCTAATCTGCACAAACCACACTTGGCAGACTGATTTATTTCAGGCACTATTCACAACACGTATAATGATATGCAAAGTTAAAATTTACCATAACAATGCTCTGCTTGTGATTGGAAGGAAATAGCCACGTGTGTTAGAACACGCGGAACATAAAAGAAGGCGTGTAACACAGATTACACCATTCATGCTCAGTTTATACGCCAAACAAA
>NW_021163450.1:0-61359 GCF_004324835.1 Dendronephthya gigantea
CCACTCAGGTACATTAATGCCTGGCTCCCAGTAGCATATTTAGGGAAAATAAACGAAAAATCATTAAAAAAATAAGTATGGCCTTAATTATTACCATTCAAGTTTTATATGTTTTGTCTAAGTAGTTTCTAAAATTTAACCTACTTTTTGTTGTCATGGCAACGATCACGTGATATATATCGAAAAACAACACAAAAAATATACGTTATATTCAGAGGCTCTGCAGCAGTATAATTCGTGATTGAAAGGACGCAGAATTGCCATAATCATTCATACATGATGTCAGTGTTTGTTGAATGAATCGGGAAAGTTGACAATTAGGCTTCGTTTCAATATTTTATGAGGCTATATTACGATGATCGGCGTCGAACGAATGTTAATCGCGTCATTAAATGTTATTTCCAAATAAATGTACGATTTTCCAATAAACGTAGGAAACTTTCCCCCCTTGTTAATGTTTTTAGTTAATGAAATTGTGAAAAATCTGCCAAATTATCATGCTGCAAGTCGAACGCGTTTTTCGTGTGACATTAAATAATAATAGTCGCCATCATGAAATTGCGCCAGCGTAATATTGACATCGATGCAGCGGCTCCACATAATAATATGGCTATTTCCATGGTGTTAGCGTTTAACAACATGGAGGCCATTTTCAAATGAATATGACTGAAAAATGTTCACTTTCTAGGGCAATATTTGTATTTTGAAAACAATATAGCGTGTTATAAAAATCATATTTGTACTAACGATAGATAAAAGTACTTATAATTAGCATGTATATTTACGATTTTCTTCTGCAATAGAATTAAAAGCGCTTTATACGCGCGCGATATATGTTCGCCAAATTTACATAAACACTGCGAAGAAAGTTATGTATTTTTGGCGACAAAACGCAGGAAAATTTATATGGCTAGGTTACATAATATGTGAAATCATCACAAGACCAGTGACGCAGTTCCGCAAGTTTTAAATTTACGCGCAAATTTCAAAACGTTCTACTGCAGTGAAGAACGCAATCGTTGGCGCAGCAAAATATATTTACACTATCGCTATACAATCGATATTATAAATTATAGTGTAGCTCATTTTATTTGAGACAATAAAATTCTGAATGTCTGGGACATTCATTCATCCTTTAACGGGTGGGTTTGCGCGAGGGATCGCTTGGCAAATTTCAGCTCAAGTTGACGCAGATGAGAATCTAAAATGCGAAGAGAATGAGAGGCGAAAACTTTATCAAGCGCGATTGATGCGGGAGAGATATGATCGCTTCTCAAACACATTTCAAAGCTGCAAGGAAAACTTCCCCCTTGACCTGAAACGTTTTGATAAACATTTCCCAACCCTACGCGTGAAATTTAGTCGGTGGAACCACAGGAAGATAGCAGAGCGGAACCAATACACTGCGACATTTAACATTAAAGCATGGAATGAACTGTCCCAAGCGATGAAGATTGAACACACGTTTCAAAATTGTAAGCCATGCCAGTTCAAATACAGTCATATTCAAGCATTATTCCCGGTAAAATCACATCGATACACAGGCTCAATGAAGGAAAACAATCCTCATGTTGCAAACACGACTATTGCGATCCAACTACCCAGTAACCAACCATGTAACACCACCACCACTGTCCGTAAAGCGAGCGAGACTGCAAAGTCATTGTACGACCAAGTAAACCCCATTTTTAAAAAGGTAACAGGCCATTCCCTTGTAAATGCGCTGACAAAGGTCAAAGATCTGAATATTGAGGAAAAAAAATCAAAAGCTGAAAAGAGAAAAACAAGGAGAACTAATTACAGAAAATTCAAGGAAGCAGTTCAGAAAGAATGGGAAAATACATCTTTTATAAGGTAATGATATAAAAATATTCTCATGGGTAAAGGTATTCAACCAAGAAGCCGGGGTGGTTATAGTGAGGTAAAAATATCCAGCCAGGGTATAAGTAGTGAGATACCATACCCAGCCAGGATAACTAGTCCTGTACAAATATCCTATAATATCCAGCCAGGGTATATAGACATATCATATACCCTGAGTCTGTGATCAGGGGTAAATTACAGGTAATTAAGGTAAAAATATCCAGCCGGAGTAGCTGGTGATATATCATTAGTGAAAATGAAATATAATTTTATTTAATAGATGCTTTGGAAATCGACAATCATTAGCAGGAAGACAAAGGGAAAGGTTGACAATTGGTTTTGAAAGTAAAAAAGATGCAATAGAACGCACAAGGCAGCAGAAACAGCAAGAGAAACAGAAAAGTCCTGTTGGCAAGTTTGCTGACATGGAATGGGATAAGGAAGGGATGAAAGATGAAGTAAACAGTTATGGAGATGACACTTTGGTCAACTGGTCTGAACTAGCAAGACAATTTCAAATCAAAAACAAAGCTGGAGAGATAGCTCAAAACGGTGGTCAAATTGCTATGGAGTGGCTAAAGTCAGAAGGTGTTAATGTGGAAGGATTTAGGAAAAGAAGGAGAGAATGTAATGAGGGCAACATAAGAAAAAAGTTAAGAAGAGGTGCAGGTGGTGAAATCACTGTTCCTGTTCCTGAAACTAATGGTAAAGTGCTGAAGAAATTGCAAGAAAAAGTTTTGTCAGGCGAAATAAATGTTGGGGAGCTAATAGTGCCAAGAAAGGTAATTTAATCTCAATTATATATTAATTACAATTAATGATAAGATCAAATGCAGTTTAGCTTTTGTGATTCTAACTTCTAATATTGACATACGTGTATATAGAAAAGCAAGCACTGTAAATGTTAATAAGGTAGTAAATGTTGTAGATTAACCCATTAAGGGGCAATGAGTGGGTTAATACACTGTTAACAAGACGGACCAAGTAAACTTTTAAGAATCTTTCATTTTTGTTTAGTATGAGAAGCTAGTGCTCAAAAGAGGATGGCTCAATCGAGAAGTCGTCCTTTTTTGTGGAAGGACGCAAATGCCCACTGGTTGAGATCAGGAGAAGAAAGCTACATGAGTTGGAGAAATTTATGCGGATTAATGATGAAAAAGATGTGAATAGCATGAGTGTGACAGAAGTTGAGAACAGGTTGACAATGCTAAATGAGAGAAAAGAGGGTGAGGATGAAACAGATATGAGAGAGCGGCTGAAGGTAATGGAAAGAACACGGCATCTACTCGTATGGCATGACCTATCTACAGTTGCAAACCATTCCCACCTTGTCTTTATGGCAACCTGCTTGTATGACCAAGCCACATTCTATACCAACAGTGAATACGAAGCCATCACTGGAAAAAAGGTCAACATCCAGTCATTGGTTGAAGCACCAAGTCTGTACATCGTTGCAAGGTCATCATCCTGTGATGAAGATCAATTGTGTTACATAGAGACCAGACTTGAGTGTTTAGAACAACTCTCAGATCCTATTACAACAACCACTGGTGTACCTGTTTCAGACAAGATGAGGTTCTTCCATGGTGACAGTCCTTCTCGTCAATATGAAGCTGGCCAACAGAAGGGTGGGAATTTCTACTGTGCCATCTGTGGTGCCAATGCTCATCGGGTGTATGAACTTGATTATGTGTTTCGTTGCCCACACGTATCATTGGAGGATCGACAGCAGTTGGTGTTTAAAGGCCCATGCGGTGCAGCAAATTCTTTGGCAAAGTCAAATAAACCTTTCCATGGATTAACAAAACCCAACTTGATCAGGGAGTTGAATGCCAGATCAATCTACGAAGGAAAAAAGAAGAAAGAACTAGAAGATCTCTTGAGGGATGAACTGCATGGAGTTCAAAGAGTGCCAGCCCTACTATTTACCAGTCCCAACAAAACCTTAGGGTCAATTAACTGTGCTAGTTATGAGATTCTAGGTTTTGAACCCCTCCACGACATTGGGAAGCACATCGAAAATCTATTTTGTGAGCTACCAGACCATCTGCCACCCAATGAAGCTTCTAAGTTGAAGGCTGTTCTTGAATTGAGCATTGGGGGGAAAGAAACGAAACGAACCTTTGATTACCGCTGTGCTTTGATTGTTGTTTCCAATCAGCTTCGAGGCTCAGTTAATCCAAAGGTTCAATCATTGCTTGACACCCTTGTAGAAATTCAAGAAATAGCCTACAACTCAGAAGCCAAGAGAACACCACGAGCAGTTCTGAGACTCCATAACCTTACCTTTCATCATGCAATGTTGTGCAGGTCAGTTATCGGATTTTCCCTGAAGCAAATGTCAACTCGGAAGTTTTATGGTAACTACTTCCACAACATTACAGCACATGCACCAATCCAGAACAGATTAATAAGCGGCCGATCTACAAACACAGAAGAACAGGAAAGAGTATTTAATAGTATTAACAATATAACCCGAATGACATCATCTAACCATCCTGACCACATCATTGGTAATGTCTTTATCCGAGTCCAGGCTGAAAAGAAATTGAAAGCTGAACAACCTTCAACCTCCGACACACAAGAAGCTCATGTTTCCAAACTTGCATCTTCTCTACCAAATTTTGGAAACACTGTTATTTCTAAACAGATGCTAGCAAGGAATTACAGATCTTGGCAAGTTCATCTTGAAAGGATCTGTGATTTCTTATTAGCAGGTGAAAGAATTTGGTGGAGAACATGCAACAATGGTGACATTGAGTTTTTTGATGCAAAGGGAAATCCTGAAGCAGTTCCTAAAGGACCAACTTTGCATCATTTTCGCTCCAGCAACTTCAAGAAAGAAGAGGCTTATTTGAAATGCTGTTGGCAAACCTTCTTGGAGAAAAAAATAAAAATGCCTATAAAAGTACTTCAGGTGGAAAATTCTGATGGTAATATGGAGACTGTCATGTGTACAACAAATCAGGAGGATGAGGAAAATGTCGGTGCTGTGGATGAGATTGAAGGTAGGTGTGATGTTGTGGTTGATTGTGATGCTGTGGTTGGTTGTGATGCTGTGGTTGCTTGTGATGTTGTGGTTGCTTGTGATGCTGTGGTTGCTTGTGATGCTGTGGTTGATTGTGATGCTGAGGAACACTCTGATGCTGCAGCTGGTTGTGATGTTGTAGTTGGTTGTGTTGACATTGTTCAAACTAGTGGTGAGGGGGAGAAAGCAGATGATTGTAATGGAAGTGGTGAGCAATATACTGTTGGACGTAATGTAAGGTTAGTTGAAGTTTCTGAAGAAAATGTTGCTTGTCTTGAGATTAATTGTCAGGAGGAAGCCGATGAAAATGCAAATTCTGAAGCTGGTATCATGCAAACCACAAATACAGATAAAGGTACTTTCACCAACATTTGTATTTGACTGTCACATAGATCACTGTCGTCCATGTATGAACATATTTTGCTTAGGCACTTAGCATATTTCTTCTTGTTTATTAGAGAGAAAAACAGAAACACACCAAGGCCAAAAGCTGGGTTTTATCTTAGGACTGACCGATGAGGTGATTCAGTTTGACAGAGCAAGAAAAAGATTGAGGGTTTCTCCAAATAACAAGACACTAATAGACACACACACAGACATCTTACCAGTCATGGAATCCAAAATATCTCAGCAACAAACCAACCTCAAAGAACATTTAAAGAAAATAGAGCATCAATACTTCGAGAAAACTGGTAAACTACTAACATCAAAACAGTTGATGAAAGATCCAACATCCAAACTGCTAATGGCCAAAATGAAATACTGCAAAGCCCTGGTGTATCAGTGGCAGCTGGAAAAGAAATAATTTGAAAAGTTAAAAAAACGGCTCTTTTAAGAGCCACCAAATATATAAAAGAATCGTAAACGAAAAATCGATAGAATTCTCACCTTAATACAGACGTCTCCTTTCCTTGTTTTTCTTTTAAATATGTTTTTACAAAAATACACGCTCGTTGATAAAAAATTATTCGTTATAAAAGCACGATTCATATATTTTACAATGCCAAACCACTGAAATCACTGTGTATAAAAAAACAGAAAGGTCGTTGCTAAGAAACAACGCTGGTCTGACATTGAACATAGGTCACCCAATCAGACTGTCGAAATCTATGAAATGAATATATAGATTTACAACTTTTATAAGATTATTATTATTTACGAATTTATTGCGAAACAAAATTATTCTATATCAGTATTTATTTAAAAAAATGTCACAAATGTTTATTTTAAATCTCATCACGATTGATTTACTTTAATAGAATAACTTCTCACTCCCGTCACCAGTCCCTTGCGGAAACGCGTATTTTCGTTGTTTCGCGCAAAATCAAACAATTGGCGCTAAAATCAATTTTGATTCAGGGACTGTGATCACAACTACTTGTTTTTTTTCTATAATACAACATATTCGAGTGCTTTTTTTGGTTTTGTTGCTAACGGCATAATGGGGAAAGCCAGCCACGAAGTAAGCCAACTGCAAAAGAATAGGCGAATGCGAAACAGCCGCAAGAAGCGCAAGAGGGAACAGCGAGCGATGGCCAAACGCGCGGTTGCTGAGGCGGCTATAGCGCAGAAAATAAGTGATGGAGTAAAGGACCAAAAAGCGCTGGCTGAGAAATATTACAAGAAATGGAAAAATATTTCAAAAAAGGCCGATGAATTAAGGCGTAGAATACCGGTACAAAGCCACAAAAAAGGTACGTATAACGATTTTTCTCATGTATAAGGTTAAAATATATTTTGTCTTGATTTTTGAATAAAGAAAGTTATTAAAAGTCCCATGCAGCGCCCTCAACCCTTTACAACAAAGAAAAATTTATTATATTAAGCCCCCCCCCAATTTCTATAATTAACAACTCCACCAATTACTATTTGTTTGATTATTTACACATTCACTTCTATTTCTAATGTTTGTAGATTTCAGTGGATGGTGCAGCAGTTGGCAATACCTTATCAACCAAAATGATTGCTGCTTCAGTAAAACAAATTAGTCCAAGCGACTTGTTACCACTGGCAGAAAATACACTGGCTACCGCCCCTGTTGCTCTGGAACCTATGGAGAGTGTGTTCTAAAAAAATTTAAGAGGCTCGGTGTAACTGTTCTTGAAAAAAAACTGCCAACATCTGACTTGCAAGCAGTTATGAATGAAGCACAATGTATGAATACACTCACTCATGCATCTATTCCATATCTATTGGGAGTACAGATTGAAGAAAAGCCTTTCTCGTTAGTCATGCAGTTTCTTGGTGAGGATACAGAATCTGTTACAATTCATAAGCTGTTACATGCAAATCAAACCATGGCAAAACCATTAACACTCACTACAAATGAGTGGATTTCAATTTTGCTCGACATTGCAGAGGCTCTTTTCATGTCCATAACAAAGGGTTTTTGCACTGTGATGTCAAGTCAAACAATGTTCTTGTTGCAGGAAAGAAAGGTTTTTTGATAGACTTTGGTAAAGCTTGCCAAATTTCTAGGCCAACAGCTCGAAAGTACACTTCCTTTTACAATCATATTGCCACTGAGGTTTTAAGAGGTTTCCCTGTCAGTATATCCAGTGACATTTTTTCACTTGGGGTCATTCTAGTAGTGTTGGAAAAAAATTGCCAAATGCCTGTATGGAGTCCTTAGGAAAGCAATGTAAACATTGCAAGCCAGCAATGAGGCCATCTATGCCAGAAGTATTGAAAATCTTGAAGGAGAACTTGTAACGAGGGCACTCTGTAATTTTGCCTATATACAAAATGTGTTACAACATGAATAGTATGTAAATAAAATTAAAATAATAAATTAAACTAGATTTCATACTGTGCATAGTGAAACTATGTTGTCAAGACTTCGAGTCTTTAGTCAGCAGGTTGTCAAGACCTAGAGTCTTTCGGCAACCAGTGGAAACTGTGTTACAGTATGAATATATTGTATGTAAATAAACATTAAAATAATAAATTAAACTAGATTTCATACTGTGGGTAGTGAAAACTTATGTTGTCAAGACTTCGAGTCTTTAGTCAGCAGGTTGTCAAGACCTAGAGTCTTTCGGCAACCAGTGGAAACTGTGTTACAGTATGAATAGTATGTAAATAAACATTAAAATAATAAATTAAACTAGATTTCATACTGTGGGTAGTGAAAACTTATGTTGTCAAGACTTCGAGTCTTTAGTCAGCAGGTTGTCAAGACCTAGAGTCTTTCGGCAACCAGTGGAAACTGTGTTACAGTATGAATAGTATGTAAAAAACATTAAAATAATAAATTAAACTAGATTTCACTGTGGGTAGTGAAAACTTATGTTGTCAAGACTTCGAGTCTTTAGTCAGCAGGTTGTCAAGACCTAGAGTCTTTCGGCAACCAGTGGAAACTGTGTTACAGTATGAATAGTATGTAAATAAACATTAAAAAATAAATTAAACTAGATTTCGTACTGTGGGTAGTGAAAACTTATGTTGTCAAGACTTCGAGTCTTTAGTCAGCAGGTTGTCAAGACCTAGAGTCTTTCGGCAACCAGTGGAAACTGTGTTACAGTATGAATAGTATGTAAATAAACATTAAAATAATAAATTAAACTAGATTTCGTACTGTGGGTAGTGAAAACTTATGTTGTCAAGACTTTGAGTCTTTAGTCAGCAGGTTGTCAAGACCTAGAGTCTTTCAGCAACCAGTAGAAACTGTGTTACAGTATATGAATAGTATGTAAATAAACATTAAAATAATAAATTAAACTAGATTTCATACTGTGAATAGTTGAAACTAACATTGTCAAGACTTCAAGTCCTTGTTCAGCAGGTTGGCCAGTAGAAACTGTGTTTATACAGTATGGATAGCATGAGTAAAATAGTTGATTCAATTTGATGCTCTGAAGCCTTCAAACCTTATCAATATCAAACATTTATGTGCATTAAATTAAAGTTGTAATCTTTGATAATATATAGCGTAGTATAATTTCCATGTAAAGCTGTAAAAATGCTTCTCTTTGTATAATTCTATCTCTATTGAGTCTATTCTTGCACTTTGGCAAAATACACTAAAAGGCCAAAACAAATGCTTTGGATTTTTGCATTTACTTGTGACTCGTGTCTATGTATTATAGTTCTTTTGTTTTTACATATTTAATCTTTCGTATAATCAACGCCAGAATATGATATTTTATGATATTTATATTGATATTTGCCAGATTTTGCAGAATATTCAAGCGTCGTGATTATAAAGTGTGTACAAGTAAAAATTACTAGCTAATAATTTGGTATATTAGTAATAAAAGTACTGACCTTACAAACACACGCAAAGGTTCGAACCCATAAAAAGAAAACATACCGTAATATCGTATAAATATGCATATAAAATCCGTACAAAATAGTTGACAAAATCCAATCATCATTTCCGCCATATTAAACACGCGCCTCAAAATCGCGCGTGTTCCGCGCGTGCGCTATTTTCTTAAAACGTGGACGGAGCCAGGCATTAATGTACCTGAGCAACAACCCACAACCCACTAACTCTGTAGCTGAAACGACAAAAAATATGGTGAGTTGTTCCTAGAAAAAGAAGCATTTACAATTAGCATGAAGGCAATTGCGGCTAGGGGTTTAACTGACGGCATGGATATGGGGTGGCTTCTTAGGGTTGGATACTGAAACTAAACTACGATCGTCTTTGTCTGAAAAACACAAAAAAAATTATTAGTAGCTCCCTAGAAAACGAAGAGCAAAACACAGTTAGACAAGCAGTGAGCCGTGTTTCCAGATACGGGGACAGAGATTCTTAGCTAACAGAGTGGCCACGGGGATCTACTTCTATTAAAAAAATAATTACACATACCTTGATCCTACCTAAAGAAAGAACTCACTTACCTGAAGAAAACAGTCGCAGACGGCCCTGTTTTAAAGCCTGTAGGCTCTTGCATAATTCAGCAAAATTAAGACAACTTGATTGGTTATTTCTGTGCACAGGTCAATTTGTCATTGGTCAATTTTTGTACTCAATGATTTGTTCAATAAAAACCAATCAGATTGGTTAATCTATATTCAAATTTTGATCCCGTTTCTTTGATATTTGCAAGGTGATTGCACAACAAATGTTCGATTTCACACGTTTTGGAGCATATTCCAAGCCAATGTATCACAGTATGTGTGTATTTGTTCGATTACTTCTCTCATGAAGTTCACAAAAAAATACAGTTCAATCATTATTAAAAGGCTTTATTTCCCCACCAGCTATAGAACCCCATCGAGCAGGAAAGTCGGAATTTAAAAGGCAAGTAAATCTTTCAAACTGTTGTAGCATTTGAATTATGTGGTACATTTAACTACGGAACCTTTCAGAATATTGTCGAATTGGGCATGGCCTGGAATAATAGTAAATATAACAAACTGACAAAATCGCAAATGTAGTAAATTTCAAGGCTAAATATTGCAAATTCCAGTCGAAATATGGCGTTTTACCGCCATGCATACATAGCTATTCACAGGTATGATATTCACGCGTTTTATGTATTCAATATTACACATCAAAGCGGCCTAATCCTTAGGATATTGGCCAAAATGTAAACGAAAACCGGTTGCAGTGGTTTAGTTCAAATATACAGTAACTATTTTGATATATATAGCGTCAAATCGAGCCTTTAGAAGATTTTTGCCGATTTGTTATATAAACATACCTGATGATATGAATTATCGCATCACCGGCAATAATATTTCACAATAATAAAAATATGGAAAAAAATTCGGGCAAAAAGCCGAAATTCTGACCTAGTTCCGATTCGAGCTTGTCTTAAGCACGTGCTTACCAACGATTATCGCTTAGCACTTATGAAATGCTATTTCTTCGATTCTTTTGCACATCCTAGCCCAAGAATTACTTAAAATTACAACAGATTGACAACATGTAAAATTGGGACATTTCGAAGACAACAGAGTACCAAAAAAGAAGAAAGATATGGAATTTCTAAAATATATCTTGCTATGGGTGAGTAATTTAAGATAACAAAGCAACGTATTATTTTGATTATTGTTTTTACTTATAAAAAAATGCAGGTTATAACTATATGCTGGTTGGAATATACTATTCAAATAATCATTTCAACCGCTATTGTTTAGTGGTATTCCGGGGTCTTTAGCCCAAATATTTCTGAGATATTTAATGTCTTGCTTCTGTGCAACATTATTGTCAGGAGTAATAGCCTATTTTGCTGTACAGTTCCATTTATCATACACTGGTGTTATATAAAATATAATTTTTTTATTCTCCCTTTCCTATTATGTAATTGCAGAACGAATATTCAATATATTAGTGTACCACATAAAAACTTATTATGACAATCGTATCGGACGTCTATTGAATCGGAGATACGAATTGTGGTAAGCCAAATTCAATGTTATTTCTCGCGATTTTTCCATGATTTCTTACATTGTGGTTTTTTAAACATTCTTCAATGTTTCCTCAGTCTGCGAGCTGAGAACTAGGCCTTGGCTTAATTCAAGTTGAAAAACTTGTTTAACCTTTGCAGTCATCTTGAAATTTTAGCCCATTTGCGTTTATAAAAAAGTATTTATAAATTTTCGACATGTATTTTTACAAACTTTAATTTTTTTGTGTGTTCTCGTTTTTTTTCAACTTGAATTAAACTTTGACTTTACCCCCCGGATGCTTGACAAGCACACGTCGTTTGTTTATTTTTTTGACCAATCAGATTCGTTCTTCAAACCGCATTTTATATCTCGCATGGTTCCACGATATTTTTCGGCAAATAGGCAAAAGTTTTGTACATTTTTTGTGCATTTTCATTTGCTTTTTAAAATATTCTTAATGGAATATTTATTGTTCGAGTATCTAAAATGTATTTGTGATAATTTATTTGAGGGATTCTCGTTGTTTTGATATGAAATTTTGCGAGTGAAGTTCGTATGTATGTTTATATTATTACAAGAGTTTCCATCCTTCTCAATAACTATATATTTATATGCTTCGCGATCACTGACGTTACTGAACTTGCAACCGTAACTGGACTATTTACTTTTTCTTTCAACAATATTTATTGGGGTTCCTGTGCTCAGTGGTCATAATATTAGACCAAGTAGACTGGCGTACACGCGCGAGGCGCAAGCGCCGCGAGAAGGAAAACATGTCTGGGCAAGGGCTGCCTATATGTATAAACCTAAATGGACCAATTACCGTAAAATCGTTCTGTGTGTGCCCGACTTAAAGCAGGGACTTTTGCCTGGTCCGTTAACTTACCTGTTGATATCACGTGCGCGGATTGCGAGAAACGGAAGAAATATTGGTCACAAATAAAACTAATGTTATTCCGAGGCCAGTTTTAACCAGTAATTCTGAGGTTACAACTAATATTTGAAGTTTGTGCTTAATATTACCTTCAAACGCAGATTTTAGCCTTGTAATTTGTAATAAAAGGATCGGTAATTTGTGCTTCATACAGATACCTTTCATACAGAGTTTAGCCTTATTCTAGACAAACAGTGCAGGCGAGCGTTAGGTGATTTCAGCACCTCTCTGGTTATAGAAGTGCAGTTGTTGAACGACTCCTGCACAATGGAGCGTCAAGAAGATGGTTGCTTGGCAATGGGTTGATCACGGTTACAGTCAACAACCGGAAAACTTCGAACATGTCATGCGCATATTGTTCGGCAGGAAAAGTGTTTGTGGGAGATGATTCACTGCAGAAGGGCACGGAGCCTGAGGTTTTAAAAGTTGAGCTTAAGAGAAACAAAAACAAGGCCTCAATTAGTCAGGTAAGGAAAATGCTTTGAATATCATTGTTTAAATTCGCATACGCTGTTTGCCCAGCGTATTCATGCTTAAACAACAAAATATATTTGCAAGAGCGACCAAGTTTTAATATTCTTCTAGTGAAAGCTTCAGTAACGTATTTGACATTTCCAGGCTTGTTCAACTGATAGCAAAGCTCGTGCAAATGATTCTAGCCAGGTGTCAAACACAAAATTCGATACGAAAGCAACTGACCTTCTTACCGCGATTTTAAAGGCCACTGGTACCGTAGGCTCAGTACAGAAATCTTGTGACTCAAGCAATGGGTGCAGTTGCGTTGGTAAAGGATGGGTTCAGATTCTGGTTCGAAGACCAACCAGAGATACTTTCGTGGATTTTGAGACTACAAAGTCGGCCGAAACTCGATGAAACACAAACTTCACTACCAGCGATGGGAAAGACAGGGATTTATGAAAGTTTAATTTCAAAACAATCCTTTGGTAAGCCATTTATTTTCTCAAACCTTCCCAACCTTCAATTGTGCCAGGCGTCACTAGAGTTGTCGATGGGGAAAACTTTGTTGAAGTTTGCAAGTCAAAAGGCAAGTCCATTCTATCGCTACAAAAATTTTTAGAGTTTGCGTTTTTATTCTAAAATCCATTTTACTTCACATATTTCTTTAGTTGTTCAGTTATATTGACAAGCAATTGCTTTTGACTTTCAGGAGCGATTTATTACTATATCGAGAATGGCTTGATTGGCGAAGGTGGATTTGGGGAGTATTCAAGGGTGATGCCATAAAAAGAACTAAAAAAACACCGGTAATTCTCACACAATGTCTCTGCTTCAAAAAACAAGCATTTTCCTTGGCATTATTGGCCATATTGTCCTGCTTCTGAGATGAATTAAGATTCCAAAATCTTACTAGGTTGCCAGCCGTTGCGTTGATTTTTCAGGAAAACCATCCGGTTTTTCATTTACCAAGAGATCGATTTTGCAATTTTTACATTTGAGACAAAGGGATTCAGGTAAACATTGACATTTCTTTGCTGTTAAGATTAAAAGTGTTCAAATTTTGGCACAATGGCACTCAATAAGTACTTTATTGGTGCCAGGCGAAGAAAGTCAGCATAATGTTCCTTTATCCTTGAGTTATTATTGTCTTGATGATGACACTAAAATGCTGTCATTGCTGTGGCTATATTGCTAGCCTTGTTAATTCATTATTTTTGTCCTTTTAGATTAGAACAGAATTTTGCAACATTGCATGGGAAAGACATGAGGGGATTCAATAAATAAATGAGAGACCAATGGTAACTGAGCAAATCTGATAATTAGGAAGTTTTAGATCAAAGAGGACATTATATTATAATAATGATTAGCCTAAATCTAGTTTTTCCATGAATACATACCATATTTTATGTGGTATTATCTGTAAAAGATACATGTATTCATATCATGCTAAATATATGTTTTATGCCAGCCCATTGTTCTTTATGGATGACTCTGACATGGTATCAAAAGTCAAAAACTGTTCATAACCTGGACTATTGGCAGCCGGATGACTTAAAGAGATAAGCTCTGTTGAACATTTTGATTGCATAAAAAAACGGTAGTAATGTAAATTTTATATATTGTAACATTATTATTGCTTCAACATGTTTGCTTGTAACTTATCCATGCTATGAAAATTGTCATCCATACCTATAAATTTTGCTATATGGTACAACTTATTTGTATACTTGCTAAAATTTGTTGTAATCACCTATATAGGTATTTATATGCATATGTTTCTTTTGACTCTTTAGTGTGACGGCATGCTTAACTTAATAGTACATTTTTTAAATGTTTGTAAATAATACCTATAGATAACGAAATGTAGTGAAATCATGTAAGCCAACATTTTTTGTCGTGTTTGTTTTGTAATACAGATATGAAACTGAAGCCAAATCGAGTCACACGTTTTTTTGCCCAATGTGCGCATGACGTAACTTGCTTGGCAAGTGTCATGTTGAAATTTAATAAGTAAATCGATAGAAAATCGAATTATTGACAAACAAATGCTGATTTAAACAAAACCTTTAAGGCGATGTCTATTTTTGTTATTTTAACCTACACATCAGTTTTTACATCGTCTTATTTAACACCCGAAGTTTGTGTGGTTTAGTTTTTGCACTTTTGGCGCTAGCATTGGAGCGACTAAATAGCATAAGCTATATAATCATACGAAGTATACAAAATGCGACTTGAAAATATTTATTTCTACATATGCTGTGACAGGAAAATCTATGTACAAGAATGTATAAAATGTCTAGGGTACTTAACGTCCTTCAAAAGTTTTTTGTCCTAAGGCTTGCCGACCAGAGCAGTTTCCATTTGCCACACCAGCAATGTACTCCATGTTTAGTGGATAAAATAATGTTGAGTGCTCTTCGATAGGATAACATTTGCCCTCCACCGCAATCATCAAAGTTTGAACGTCTGAAATGTCTTCTGAATCATTATCCTGATCTATGGAATCAACAACCTTTAATAAGAAACCAATGTTTTTTTAAGGACTTTAAAAGTATTTAAAAACAAAGTCAGCCACAAAGGTTCTTACACTTACCGAACAAATCTTAAAAAGGAGAGACTGAGATTCTCCTACATTCTTCTTCAATAATTCCTTCAAAATCGAAGCAACTGTGCTCTGGATGTCTGTTAAAAAAATTGTTTATCAAGATAGATTAAGTTAGATTATAAATAGGCATATTTCATGTAGCAATAGCCTGTATTGCTATAATACTATAATTTTGCCATTGGTTTGGACAAATTATTATTAATTGCATGACTTACCTGATTTCCCAGTAATTGCTCTCTCCACTCTGTTTATAAGAACAAATGTAGTTTCTTGTTACATTTCTTGGCATAGTCCAAAATATTTTTCTCAATCAATGGATTGAAATTTGCCAACAATATCATGGATTAACTTGTGGTTTACTCTTTAAAATTCTGCTTTTACCTGAAAAAGAATTAATAGAGTTTGCTAGATACATTGTGAAAGAAAATTCCTCTACTGGTAATTTAGAACCCTTACTCTGTCAATTAACTAAAATATCAATGAGAATTTTATACAAAATATTGCAGGTAACTAAAAAGTAGCGAAGTAGCACACATGGGTATTATGTCGAACAAAGAAATTTGGCAGTCAATTATCAGCTTGGATAGTTTGTAAACAAGAATTATAGTACCTTATATCAATATTAAAGCTGTAAACTAAAAGCAAACTTACCTCTGTAACAAGCTAAAGTGCAGGATTTTTTCTTAAATTGTTTCTACCCCAGGCATTCTTATGCTCCATGAACCCTGTATCAGAAAAAATAGAATTATTGATATGTTTAACAAGTCAGATCCATTTCTTAAAGGTATCATAGAGGTGGTAAACATAAATAATCGTAAAGATTATGTACATCAACAAGGTTATCACTTACTCTTCCACCACAATTGAGTCAGCAAGGAAGGGATATTTCCAAATTATCATAGGTGAAATATTTTGTTTTTCTTCCATGGTTTGATGAATTAATTGTATACGCCTGATTGTTGACAGTAAATATCCCTCATTCCCTTGTGAACCAATGTTACGTAAATGCATCCACTGACCGAAATATAATAATGAGTAAGAGTCAGAGTGGACGCATAATCGACATATTTGGGGATATAGTGTCGCGGCAACCAACCGTACAACAAAAGAAAGGCAAAATTTTAATTTGAAATTTCAAACATCGTCTCGCTTTGCCTTTTTTGGATTTATTAACAATCGTTTTTAGTTTTTTACGAATTTTAAGACAGTGTAAACCGAAAAGAGAGTAAATAATATACTTTATTAGAGATTTTTAGAAAATTTCGTATTTATTGCAATAGAACCGTAAAACCATAGAACCGTAGAACAATGGAACCGTAGAATCCTGGAACTGTAGAACCCTGGAACTGTAGAACCATAGAACCATGGAACCATATAACCGTAGAACCGTAGAACCATAGAACCATAGAACCGTAGAACCATCAAACAATAAAACCATAAAACCGTAGAACCGTAGAGCAATTTAATGGTAGCATTATATTATTAGTGCCGTATAATTATGCATTACATATTTATTTAATTATTACAATATATTTCGTGACTCGTAACACGGCCTTATAACCCTCATTAGTGATCTGCCACATAATATTTCATCAGTCCTTTCATCACGCGCCCGACGTCAAAGTTCACGAATCGGGTATGCGCCAAAGATCATGGCGGAATTGCAATCGAATGTTTTCGATTTTGTGTAAGTGTAATAGTTCTGGATACTTTTGTACTTTCACACTCAAGTACTGCTCTGGTATATTAAATAATACTAGGTAATAGTAATATTTTTGTTATTACAAATTACAAGTTTTCTAACCGAGTATGTGACTTTAATACCTGAGTGTCAATGTTTGTCAAAGTCATTTTGATGTAAATTTTGATTAAGATGTCTTTTGCAACATGGGCTTATCTGACATGATATGTATCCTGACTTCCTGTCTTCCACCATATTGATACAATATAATTGCTGCATGATCCTGGGGTTTCAAATTGGA
The DNA here is from genome assembly GCF_004324835.1 of Dendronephthya gigantea. Lineage (NCBI taxonomy): Eukaryota > Metazoa > Cnidaria > Anthozoa > Malacalcyonacea > Nephtheidae > Dendronephthya > Dendronephthya gigantea. Next base: position 17,217 of record NW_021163450.1, read on the forward strand.
ATTTGCTTGCAAATGCCTAACATATATAATAGCTCTTTGTTATGATAAAACAACTATTAGAAAGTTTTGGCAAAATGTCAAGAATTCAGACCAACTCCAAAATAGAGGTTCTTTTGCTGATTTTCCTAACAAATGATGTTGAAATCATTCCTATGTCCTTTTAGGATTTTATTATCATTTCCATAATTTCATGCAAATTATTGTATGTAGGATTTCAACACCTGACAACTATCATTCTGTCTTTCTATGTATTTTGGCAACTGGAATATAACTGCAGCCATAAAGTTCTCAATCTAGTTTTGTCATTGCACATGTGAATGGTTGGTAACCACATGGAGTAAGTTATTAACTGACAAATTTTCAAAAATATTTTATTGGGCTTTCAAAGATTTTCTAAACATCTTGCCAAGCTTGAAGGCACCAACAGAAGTTATCATTGGTGGGAGAAAAGGTCAGTTGTCAATCTTGAGATAAAATGAAACTGACAACTGCTGGTAATTTGTAAAAAAACTGTTTTTGTTTTATAGACAAAGCAGGCAAAAGACTCAGAATATTACATTTTCTACTGAGCGCAGAGAAGACCTTATCACAGAGGCTTTAGTAAGGAAGTGTAATTTTTATTATTTCGTACCTTTGTTTTACTGTATTGTACAATCTGTCAATTAACCACTGATTATTATATTTTAAAAGTTCTACAAAGACTTTGCTGGTCATAAAAGTGGAAGTGATATGGTATGTTCGGGTTAATTATACCTCATTCCCTAAAATGAAACTATTCGCAATAAATTCAAAATCGTAATTCATCATGGTATCAATGCCCCCCCTCCCCTCTGTCTTCAAAAAGTTAGGTCCATATTCCTTTTCTAATTTAATAAGTGGGTTCTTATTAAAGTGATAAGCTAACTGAAGCTAACGTTTCGAAACTATTTCAACATCAACATATGCCATATTTTTGTGTAGAAGTTTAGTGGTTATAAATTACATTGGAGTGAACAAAAGGTTGCACTCACGTTAGAGGTACTTTTATTGTTTTCAAGTTTCTTGATAACTTACCTGTGTGTTTATATACATATATATTCCTTGTTATTAGCCATTTTTGAAGCAATTTTGTTCAATTTAGGTGTCACCAGGCTCACTGGATCAGATTGATTAAAGAGATAATAAAAATTGGCTTCTTACAACTATAAAGATATAGAACTGATTGCACTGGTATGATACTTGATATTGCCAGACATTTGAATATTTGTGATTTGCAATAATTTAACTTAGGCTTTAATTCCATTTCTATCTTAGGTCTCAGATAATCTTAAGGGATTTGTTGTTGTCTGTGGTGGTTATTAGCAGAATGGTATGTACCAGATGCTGCTAGTATCAGCCATATAATAACAAAAGGATAAGATACCGGTTATTTCTGCAAATTGAAGTTTTACATTTTGTGGCACAATTTTTTTTTGTCTTCCAGCATCTTTTCACATCAAACAGGAGAGAGAATTGCTGAAAAAGATGATGGAATCTTTTTTCAATAACGTTGACATTACGATAAAGTATGTGAACATTTTAAGTAAACAAATTTTAGGTAAATGACAAAATGACTTACATTCAGGTTACTTTATTTGTTTACGTTTTTACCGTTTTTGACAAAATTCTTTCCAGGTCTGTAATTTACTTTGAGCTGTATTTGTTATTTCTTTTGCCTCGGTTTTAGGCAGAAGAAAAGTTCCATCAAAGTGGAGTCGTTTTTTAAAACAAATTTGGAAAATACAGTTGAATGATATATTATTAAGACAGTATTTGGTTTGTCCTGTGTAAAGAATGTGAGATATGACAGTAAATGACAAATTTTTCGTTTCAGTGATGACGAACATATCACATCAATGTCAGAATTCAGCGTCTATAAAGAAACTCCTCGGAGTAAAGTGAGTTATGTTGTTAATAAAATTCTTCTAAGAGTCTATCCTTTTTCTCATTTTAAAATCGTTTTGACACTCTCAAATTTAGGATCCTGTTCAAAGAAAGCTGTGTTTCTTAGAAACGTACAATATCGTCTCCTTTCATCCCCTTAGCTCATTAAGTCATGCGACATTCCATGTCAGTTCCAGTAATTGTTCATCTCTGACCTTGAAAGAAAACACTCCAAACACTTCTAACACTGTCTTCTGACCTGGATTAAATTTTACTGCTTTTATCGATTTTTGTCTTTCACGTTTCTATTTTGAACGTGTCCAATTGCAAAAAAGTATCCAGCCGAGTTAAAATAGTTTTATTTTTGCAGTTACTTTCCAGAATATACCGTATACATACCGAATAGTATATCATAGTTTTCAAACTTCTTTTGCTGTCAGATATTTTCAATTATTCGCTATCGAAACCATCCTCAGTTGTTGGGGCGGAATACACAAGCGGTCGGCTGAGAAATTACTCGTCTCCTGACAGGTAGTGTAAGAAAGCAAATTTTGTATGAAGCTATAAAAAATATTTCTTGTTTTGAATGTTTGTATTTCACTCAATTAGGGATACATTATTAACTGGTTTGCTAGACGGTGTTAGAGCCAGTTGAAACAGAGATGTTTGTGTAAAAACGACCCCAACGAAGAGAAGTACTGTACGCTTATTCATAGATGATTGAGTGAAAATTATGGTCAAAATTTTCCTGATGAAAATCTCGTACTGCTATGATTACCGTAAATACGATCCCTCATTTCATTCTCCTGCTGACGTATGTGATCTCATATAACACACCAACAATTACACTTCTCGTCAAGTATCAGCCAATAGCATTATTCCTATTAGCCAGTTCAATACATCACATACAGCAAAAAGAGAATTGTTTTTTTAAGATGATACATTTTTCAAGGTTATCGTTGGGGTCCATTGTATAATGTTGTTGACGAAGAAGTAGAAAGCAGTAATTTAAATTCCTCACTGCGTCTCCAGGTGAAATATTTCTCTTTTTATTTCACTTTAAATTTTTGAAATATCTCCAAAAGCTTATATTTTCTTATGACTGGTTCCTTGCAGGAAATTTGACCGAAGCTATGTACAGAGTTAACTGCAATATTTCCTACTGCGGTCTACTTCATGCAGTCACCCAAGACGTAAGTTGACAACTTCTTATCTTGTACTTTTCTGCGGACAAAATCCTGTGTAGAGAATATTATTGACTTTTTATTGAGTTTTAATGTTCTGTGAAAATCTGGATTAAGGCTGTTTTCCACTCACGTGTTTTTCATACGCACGTACACGCACGTAAAAATCTAAATCCTTATACATGTTACCTTTGAAAAAACTAAGTGAATAAATCGACCTAGATGCATGTTAATTAATAAATATTTAAGAGCATTTAAAATTCTCCGTATGTGTACATGCGTATAAAAAACGCGTAAGTAGAAAGCAGCCTTTAGTGTAAACTAAACGATTGCTAGGCTGCATAGTTACGTTAAATGAAAACATTTGCCCATTTCAGCTGCTAATTGAAAACATTTAGCAGGGTTTAAAACGTCTGCAAACAACACGGTAAATTTAAACTGATTATCCAGTATAGCGAAAGGCAAAGAGTATAGCTTTAATAAAAATACCCTATCCTGCTACTGTTCTGTGCACAAATGTACACAAAACCCTAATAGTACTCCTTAAAAACCGCCGTAACTCCAGCCTAGACCCAGGCCTCTCATTGTGCGTGTTTTATATTTCCGTCACGTCACCGAATGAAATGCCGCGAGAGGCCTAACACAAAATATTTTCTAATCTTAACGGCCCGTTTAATGTTGTGAACTTGAAATTAGAATTGTTATTAAAGTAAATGCTTGCAATTTACAACAGTAACCGTTATAAAGGAAGCGAGAAAAATATGAATTGGTGGATTGAAGTTTATTATAATCATAAACATGTACGTACGGACTCGAGTTTACTTGATAGTCGATAGCGTTGACGGCGAGCGACATTGAAACGTTTGTATGAATATTTCGACTCCTGGCAGTATAATTAATATCGCGTAGCTTATTTCAAGAAAATGTTTGACTAACGACGTCGAACAAGGCCAGTTAACTGCGTCGTAGATCGTAAACTGACCTCAATACAGAAAGTGGGGACAAAAAGTCCCCACTTTAGCCAAAATACAAAACATTTTGTTCTAGGCCTCTCAGTTCCCGCCTCGCTGCGTATAAGGAACGTTAAGAAGCCTAGGGACTAGGCTGCGGTAACTCTGGTTGCTGAGTTGACTGGGTCCGAATCCATGAAATGGTAGTTTTGAAATTTTCCCGCCAGAAGTACGGCTGGAATATTAAGTCTTTTAAACTCCAATATATATTTTAAACGATTTTAAATATTTTGTAGGGACTTTTCTCGGAGAATAAAGAAAGACTTATCATTAATGCCATCACAATGCTCATTGCTCACGAAGGTATTGTATATCTTTGCCAATAAATTTATTTAGTGTTCAACCCTAAAGTATACACATTCTGACTGCTATTACCTTCACAGGTGTTCTATATATACATAAAATAGTTAAAAAGTTTCGTCTATTTGCAGGAGACCAAAACAAAATATGAGATAAAGATCTCGAAGCACTGTTTAACGATTTGAGAAGTTGGGTTCGATCCAAAGCAGTTTTCGCGCTTTCACAACGCTCACTAGGTGACAAACGTTTATCTTTAACCACAACACACGCTGTTTACTCAACCAGTTCACTTGCGTGAGAAGGTTGGTGTGAAAACTGTGAAAGCTTTGAAGAGGAATAATGAAGCCGTGACTCACGCCGCTGTCGACATGTTGTGTGTGCTCTATTGCAGGTAAAGACAGGGCTTTCCTTTAAGCGGCCAAAATGGTCAGACCGGACATATTTAAATTTAAAATAGAGTATTTCGTTAAGAATATAGCGGCGAAATTTCCGAGCTAAATAGATGGAAGAAACGAAATACGTAAACTCAGCCAACTTTGAAATTTGCATGTTAACAAGATCCAATTTTATCGAAACTAATTCTGTTGTTTTATGCAATACCAATACCGTTGTTTTGTATAACCAACGCACAATAACTTTGACATTTGACAAGAACAGATAAACAAAAGCTCTTTGTTCTCCTCTGAAAAATTTCTAAACAGTTGGTTAGGAATTCTCACAATAAACGTGGTAAGATGTGCGGTGTTGGTTGCCTATAATCTACACTGAACCGTTGCACTTTATTTTTCCATCCCTCTTGTATGTATATAGCCTTGTTTTGGAAGAGAAATTCCCCTGCAAAACCCAGCTTGTGATTCGTAGCAACTGTCTTTCTAATTTTGACTACCATTCTAACTAAAAACAAGAAATAGATTAACCATGAAAACTTTTCTTCTAGAATCGTTCTACTGGAGTTTTATTTATAAGTGGATTGCTTGATTTTCTGACGTTTGCTCTTTTACTGAGGTTGAGAGTTGATTAAATAGCCTTTCTCTCTTTACCTTTTTTGGTGAATTTTACCACGTCCACTAGCTTGACCCATGCATGGGAGCAACTCATGAAGTCTGTTATTTGTTTGTCTAGAAATGGGTCATTGCATTTATCGATTGCTTCAGGTAGGTTTAAGATAAAACTGCAAAAAAGTACCAATTTTACCATTTCTTAGCTTACGTATGTTTTACTATTGCACCGCTAATTGTTCTTACCAATCTTGGTTTTGAATTCGTTCCTCAACAATTTCAGCATCCGTCGACAACAATTGTGAAAGGTGCTGGCATGGTTCTAAAGGCGATAATCGAGGTACGTTTTATTCATCCATTCCTCCATTGAGAATTTTCTGCTTTTGAAAAACGTCATTTATAACGTTCTGCATTTTTTTTCAGTGTTGAATGTACATATTAGTTCAGTTGATATTTAAGAGGTTTTAAACGGTCTTAATTTCGAGAGGTATTATACACATTTCAAATTCATGCCAGGAACAGTTGATGTAAGAATGAGACTAGTATAGATCCTCTGGCAGGAAGATCTGTCCCAAAACATCACACGAGTCAGAACACGAGTGAACACGAATGAACACGGATGAACACGAGTCAGAACATGACTCCAGAAATATGAACACGAGTCAAAAAATCATGAACACGAGTCAAAAATTAATGAACACGAGCGAACACGAGTCCAAAAATCATGAATACGAGTGAACAGGAGTAAAAAAATCATGAACACGAGCGAAAACGAGTCAAAAAGACCCCAAAAATTATGAAAACGAGTAAAAAAACACAAACACGAGTAATTTTTTTAAATATTTGAACTCATTTAAACAAAAACACAACAAGACCGTACAGAGGCATCTTTTAGTTACAGTCTTTATTATAGTAAAGTATTAACTCGGACTTATTTAAGATTCAGGCTGGTTAGTGGTTACTACAATCTCGGACAAAATAGTTTACTAACGTGAAGTTATGTTAAGCGGGAAATTTAATATGACTTAAACTCAACTTCGCAGCTAGAGGGAACAAGGATTAGGTACATATAAAAAGAAAAGAATGCGCATACGACTTTGTCGAAGATTGTAGTATAATCATCAGTGACCGGTTTTTAGTGTTCAAAGCAGGTTAGCCTAGCCTTAGGTGAACCTCCGCCGCAGGGCACTTTTCATTGCAGTGCTTTCCCCCAACTGTGCCCCCAGAAAAGCCTACGAAAGACCCTGGGTACGAGGTTGGCCTTAGGTAACAAAATTGTTCAAATGAAAGCTCCCAAGATTGGTGATGCTAAACGAGTAAATTTATAACTAAAACAATGATTGATATCGTATCTTAGTTAATCTTATACCAAACACTACAGTTTTTTGTTTAAGGCGTAATCAATTAGCCATTTCCCAATCGAGCAGGGTACTGGGTCGAGTCGCGACCCGCTAAGTATATATGGACTGTTTGGAGGGACAGGAAATATAAGTCTGAAATCATTTGTCCTTCCAAACAGTCCATAGATACTTTGTGGTTCGCGACTAGACCCAGTACCCTGCTCAATTGGGAAATGGCTCAAACCATAATCATGTCAACGTAATAACTGAATGTTGTAAACCCCCCCACCTTTTCAGATTTTACTTTTCGCAATACTGAGGAGTATTACAATGTCCATTTAACTTGACTACTTAGCTATTTTGAAGGAAGTTAACATTAAGATTTAAATTGTTAACAACATGAAGTTGTTCAGGTCAAAGCATCTGAGACAGAATGAAAGGGACGAAGACACGACCATCAAATGCAGCATTCTTCACCATAATGTGCTCTTTGTCAGGATGGTAATACGTAGCTTTGAACTCAGGACTAAATGTCAACGATCCCTATATGGTCACGCCCAGTGATTCGTCTGTCGATATACCTAACGATCAGGTTATTAGGTGATATTCGGTACCCTGAAGTGAACCCCTGATTACAGCCAAAGCATTTTGTGACGGAATTTGGCAGAAGTACTAATTCTTACCGGTATGGGGACATGCTGGACTTCCAGGAATCAAAATGTGATTGCTAGCATTGCTTTGCTGCTGTAAATTAAAACTACTTGTTGGCGACAATGTGGTTGCGGAATGACGATGCTAAGCTGGCTGAAAATGGCGGAGTGTGCATCAGTGAGGACACGTTGGTTTGCGGGCTGAAATAAACATTCCGTTGACAAGAATGGAGGGTAAATGCGGGTGGAATTGTCCTCAGCAAGCGTGTTCGTGGGCAATGATTGTTGCACATTGGGTTGTTTTACTGGTCCAGTGGGAGAGGACTCATCACTTGTGGCCGGTCTTTATGTGAAAGTTTTTGGGTCTCGCTCTTTTTGTGACCTTTCAGCGAAGAGCTTAAGTCAGATTGGACAGCTGCTGTTAAGTTGACGGCTTTTTTACCGGCGCTCTTCTTTCGCTTGCCAAGTTTTTTTCATAGTTCACAAAGGTAATTGCAGAGAACTCCGACCTCATCTGCGACGGCAATGGCATCACAGCACATTCCTAATGCCTTATAGACCTTGCATGTACACTGAAAGAGGTCTCTGTTCTTATGGAATGGCTTAATTAACAATCAATGGTACGGATCCATTGTGGCTTTTAACTGTGCGTAAACGATCATCGTCTGTAGCCGCTTTAGTGATGGAGTTGGGTTCGTTTAACAGTTCTTCGGCTTTATTAAAAGCATCTTGTAAGAGGTGAGGAGGCAAAACATCATTTAGAACCGAAGCTTCTTGAAGCGATACGGAAAGCGTTCGGTTGGAATGTAAGCTATGAATGCTGTGATGTGCACCTTTCGTCCGTCTGATGACATGCCTTTACAATCGGCATATGTTTTACGAAACATGTGGTAGGCTGGTGCTAGGACGTAAGGACCATAATCATATATGGCTTTGACAACATTGCTAAATAAACGGATACTGCGTGCTTTCAAGGCATCTAGGCACTCTGAAAGTGTCGGGTCTCGATGACTACGGCCCTCTGAATGCACGTGGGAGGATATTTCATCTTTTTGTAAGACGTTTTGCTACTCATTGGATTTTGGCCGTACGCTCCGTCAATGGAAGCTTGCTTTCGAACTTTTTTAATAATTTTGTCCCTCATTTGCTTCTCTTTATAAGTTTCAAAATGAAGTAAAATTTAACGACTGCAATTTTTTATCTACATTTGCTTGGGCATGCTCTTTGCCCAAAAGGTGAATGGTCTTTCCACTCGTTTCTTTAAGAATGCCGCTAGAAAGTGCTTCGTCTTCATCTGTACCAAAAGCAAGGATTTTGGTAAGAGCCGGATTCCCTCTTTTCACTGCTTGCCAAAAATGTGCAAAATCCTGCGCTGATTGATTTCGATGGATCAGAAATGGGACCTAGAAACCAGGGATTCCTTAAACTCTCTCTTCCAATTACTGACATCTGCTTGTAGGCCGTTTGTGTCACGAGATGATTTGCAATGTTAAATGTAGTGTCAAAAGCCAAAGGCGTAGTAAGCCTGGGATTTGCTGATGTTGTGGAGAAGCGTTCTATATCTGTGAGACTGTTGCAAATATGCCACAAAACAAGCTTGCTTCTCGTGTCTTAACAGGAATTCTCTGACGAATGCTTTATTCTTGTCAAGCAAATCTGGGTCCATTTCATCAGCAGTGGATCTTTGCTCAAGGAGTTTAAGGATAACTTCCTGAGTTTGATCGATACTAGATCTGGTTTTTGTTTCCCCATACAAATAACGGTAATTATAAAGCTTCTTGGTATCCCGAATAGTGGTTGACTGTAATGGAGAGTCAAGTAAATTCAGATTCTTCGATTTTTCGTCTTCAATAATCCTTGGGGCACGAACATCTGTATGAACCGTTTCATTCACTTTTTTCTTGAGAGAGTGCTCTCTTGAAATGCCGTTTGACACATTTTCATCGTATTCTTATGCACTGCTCTCTTTCTCACTACAGCGTAGATATGCTCCTTGCCTACGATCTGCCGAACCCAATTTCAACCATCGCGGACGCTGCAGGTACCACCAACGATAATGCCATTGTCGTCTTTGTTAACCGAGACCTTTGAACTGATAAAAAGTTCGCCTTCGTCCGTAACTATAACTTCATAAAACCTAGTTTGCTCTTTTTTCTCATAGTCCCCAAGTGTTTCATCTGCTTCAATATCAAACGGATGCTTTACTTTTGCAAGTTTTCTGTCGACAACGAAGGATGAGGTTGTAGAAATGCTTGTTGGCTTGATTTCTGCCTTTCGTTCTGCATGAATATCCTTTTTTAAACAGATCTGGAATATTTTTTTAATGTCAGGATAACTCCAATAACTGTAAATTGGAAGCCTTTTATCACCCCTGTAATGGACAAGATTAGGCAAATCGATGTCAAATGAGTAAGACATATTATCATTTTTACTGTTCTCATTCACTGATTCGGGATCACTGGAAAATGTGATAATTTTCTTCGCTGTTTTCTGTTTTTATTGTTGGAAAAAAGATTTCATCGTCCTCCGTGAGATCCACAGTTAAGTTCTCTCGCGCTTTTTTCTTCTTTTCGTCGTTTCCCGATAAATTAGTTTTTCTTTTGGACATCTAGAAAAACGGGTCATTTGTGTTATGTAAGTGCTCATGTTTCTGCTTTTTTCTACTCTTCTGCCTTAAAACAGTTACGCATGCAGTTAAATATTAATTTTGGATTGTCATCTTGATTACTGATGATTGACATTCTTGTATGGTAACCCTTACCATGACCAAATCAATTAGTCGAAAATGTTCTCATCCACAGCCTGAAAATACAGGGTGTATAAAAAAAATGTCCCAAATGTAAAATTTCGGTTTTTCAGGATATTTTGCAGAACTTGGATATTTTTTGTGTTCCTAGAGATAGTTAAGACTTATCTGGTATACCTAGGTGAAGTTTGGTTTTTCATTAACAAAATTATGTTACGGGGGGGTGGTTCCTTTCCACTGATATTGAGAGAGCTTGCGCGCGAAAATGTGAAGCTGAAATTGAGATTTTATTTAGCTTTCTAAAAGTAGGAAAGCTTTTTAATAAACTGTCAAAGTTTCAGGAAAAATAATGCAAACTGGGAGCAACGCGCGACCCCTAAAAGTGACAAATATTTCATTGCGCGCAGTGGATTAAATGCATGGTTGATTTTCGCGTGACCGATCTCATGCAAAGATGGCAAATGAATAAATTAAAGCGAGAAACTGAACAAGAAGACGAAGCCAGTTAATAACAAGATTTTTATTCTGGATGTTAATTCTCAACATTTCAACCATTTCTTTTTAAGCAAACTGCGGCTCGTCTGAGAATAGTAAACACCGAACGGCGAACCACATTTGTCTGTCCTGCCTCAAATTATCCATTTCCTTCGAAATTCTTTCTTGCAAATCACCTACGCTACTACCGGCAAATCTAGGCGAATGGACAGACAAATAGTTCGTTGTTCAGTGTTTAGTATGCTCAGACAAGCCGCAGTTTGCTTAGAATGAAATGGTGGACTTGCTGAGGATTAACATCACGAATAAATCGCTTTCTTTTTGTGTTCAGTTTCTCGCTTTAATTTATTCATTTGCCCACCTTGTATGAGATTGGTCACGCTAAAATCAAGGATGCATTTAATCCACTGCGCGCAATGAAATATTTGTCACCTTTAGGGGTCGCGCGTTGCTCCCAGTATGCATCATTTTTCCTGAAACTTTGACAGTTTATTAAAAAGCTTTCCTACTTTATTAAAAAGCTTTCCTACTTACTTAGACAGCTAAATAATATCTCAATTTCAGCTTCACAATTTCGCGCGCAAGCCCTCTCAATATCAGTGGAAAGGAACCACTCTCCCGGTAACATAATTTTGTTAATAAAAAACCAAACTTGGCCTAGTTATACCAGATAACTATATTATACCAGTCTTAACTATCTCTAGGAACACAAAAATTTGCCAAATTCTCCAAAATATCCTGAAAAACGGAATTTTTACATTTGGGACATTTTTTTTGATACACCCTGTAGTATACAAACTCTCTCCTCTCTTCTCTCTCTCTCTCTCTCTCTCTCTCTCTCTCTCTCTCTCTCTCTCTCTCTCTATCTATATATATATAAATATATAATATATATATATATATATCATATCAATATATATATATATCAATCAAATATCAATCACGTGAAAATTACATTACTAATAATTTGTTCACTTATCTCTTGTTCATATATTTTTGTACATGATGTCAAAACCTGGGTGATCATTCACAAAAAAAATGGATGCTTTAATTCGCTATACGTGAGATAATAATACCTTGTCACTTACGTGCACTAGCTCAACGGCTGATAATATTTTCATATTCTGTTCAACTCCATTCAATAATTGTTACATATTATGCTAGCCTCATCGAGTAATTGTATAAAATATTATAGGAGAAATTAAACCTTGAGATAACCTATTGGAATAAATTGTCCAAAATAAAGGCGTGCATGTGAATCTAGAATTCACATTAGAGTTTACATAAAGAACGTGTCATATTTAAGGTAATGTTTCACGAATATTTTACTCAATTCAAAAGTAAACATTTGCTAAAAAAGGATTTGGTGAGATCCTGAGGGGAATTCCTCTGTCTCCCGGTTTCCCATTCCACTGTTCCCTCTTCCCCTGAAAAAGTCTTGTGCTGTCCTACTTGGCAAGCCGCTCAGAGATTTCAATTTAGTTGCAAAAAGTTCAGTTTGGTGCAGCGAGGGTTTTAAGTCAGTATTAATGTACAAGATACTTAATTACCATTTTGCGCCGGCTCTTCGGGAGTCTTTCATGAGAAGAGAAATAGACTCCCAAGGCCGAATCGAGAATACCTCAAAAAAGTTTCAAATTTAGCCGCGCTATGCTTTGGAATCGGCTCACAAACGAAGCAAAATCAGCTGAGTCGCTCGTTTGTTTAAATCAATTGTTGTTGGACACTGAAATGAGTCCTACTTACCTGTGTGTGAAACTGTCTGAGTGTAATTGTTATACTGTATTCTTATTACTGTCTTAATATTTAAACACGTCCCTCATGGAAACCAGCCTAGAATTGATGGGGCTAGCATGTTTCTTGGTTTTAAATAAAGTTTACCTACCTACCTACCTATCCACCTACCCTGTCCCCGTTTTCATTCGTGCTGATGATTTTTTAACTCGTGTTCACTCGTGTTCATATTTCTTGACACGTGTTCTGACTCGTGTTCACAGGTGTTCATTCGTGTTCACTCGTGTTCTGACTCGTGTGGTGTTTTAGAACAGATCATGGCAAGAATCGAACCTACGCTTTTGCGATGCCGGTGCAATGCTCTTGCCACTGAGAACGTATGGTTGACTCATTTTTCCATCCACTGTTCCTGGCTAGAATTTGAAGTGTGTATAATAGCACTCGAAATTAAGACCCTTTAAACCTTTTGTTCCTTGATGATACAATCGCGTTCTTCCAAAAGCTCCTTTTTAACCGTGTACTTAAGCGTAGACGGCTTGCTAAAAGAGACAATAAAACCTGACACGAGTGGGTCATTTTGGTATGAGTTTCTTTTTCCAACGAGATAGCTGGTTCAGGATACTTAGAACTATCATCGTCGTCCTCATCATCATCTCTGCCTTTCTTTTCCTTCACATCTTCACATCGTTTAAAAGCCTTTTGATAAGAAACTTTTTTTATCAACGGCAGCTTCTATTGCTTCTTCTTGGTCAAAATCATCATTTGTAATAAACGCATCTTATGTGTGCATTATTTCCTTATGTACCGGATCTTTCTTTTGTTGTCTCATCAAAAAAAGGCGCTCTAAATAGATATTTTCTAATTCTTTCTGGACTCTAGGCATGGCATTAAAGTAAGCTTTCTTTTTAGCAGAGTGCTCAACGAAACCACGGTTTATAAGGCTTTCTTTCATTTCCTTGAATGCTGTGTTACTTCTATGTTATGCTTCTTCTAGTAACGGTATCCAGGGATCCATTTCTTCTTCACATTCTGAGTCCGTTGTCGTCGAACTTCCAGATTGCTGAGTCGAAGTGGTCGAGACATCATCTTGGAAATCACTTTCTTGACTGTCCAAGTCTGTTTGAGCCATGTTTCTTCCTTGTTCTCGTAGTAGGCAATACTCCCGTTCTTGTCTGCGCTGATTGTAACTGCGGCTGAAATATTTTCCACAAAATTGGCAGCTCATCCCCTTAGCACTAGAAGTTTGTAAATGCCTTGTTATCGAGCAGCAACGCAGTTTTATGACCAGATGTCTGCTCATGTGTAGTTATAAGCATGTGTTCATCTGCTCAACGGTACTTTTTCTTACTCCAGTACATGCACACAAACTAAAATGTTAGCCATCCCTTATGTACTTTCTTCGTTTCCCCCGAGATAGAGGTTCTTGGTTTCAGTGCTTAAATAAACATTAAAGTTTCTCTCCATCTCTTCTTGGCGCTCGAATAAATTTTCCAGACGCTCCTCCATATTGAATTCCTTTGGTTCTTTACTCGATCGAGGTACACATATTCCTTTCTTACTCCACTTTAACCATCTCTTGCGTTCCTCTGTGCCCATGCCGTGTACTTGGTCGACGATTGCTAACCTTCCTAAATTTGTATACTACCACAGGTAAGCACAAGACAGTTTCTACGCGTGCGACCCATATTTAGACGTTTGCTCAACAAATTCCTAATATTAATTGGCTCGTTTTTTCGTGGGTCAGGTATTTTATTAGCCTTTTGGGCCCTATATGGCCTTATATGGCACTATTAGGCCCGATGGCCCGATTGCTGCATGACTACGCGTCTAAATCCGGAAAAGTCCGGGCTTGTCAACGCAAACTCTTGCTTACGGAAGACAAAGTCAAACCATCTAGACAAGAAAACAGTGTATTGCCCGGACAATATGTTTAAAATATTTGTAAAATTGTTCTACTTAATTACATTGTTACAAGCGTTAATCCTTGTCTTAGTTTATGCTCCAAGCATCGCGTTGTCCATAACAACAACATATATTTCGCTCTAAAAATGCACACATTTTCGCATTCGCCAAATCCCTTATATATATATATATACATATACATATACATATAAAAAAAGACACGTAATTGATCTCATGTGTTCAATATTTTAATAATATAATAACGATATTTGTGACCTTCCACGGGAAAACATACGTTAACGCTATTTCGTTCGTTCGAAAATATCGTTCGTTATCCGTTCGTTTGCCGTTCAAACGCTTGAAGCGTTCGTTGAAATGATTTTCGAGATCGTTCATCGTTCGAAATTGCCCGTTCGAACGCTTAGGAAAAAACGTTTGAAAATTGGTCCAAAAGCATTCAACCGTTTGATATACCGTTCGTTGAAACGTTTGCCGGAATTTCGTTCAATCGCATTGGATTTGGTTCAACATATTAGATTAAACATTAAAGCGGCAAAATGAGCAAATTTGAAATGGCGCCTATCAACTGTTTATGCGTGCATGAGCGCGGGGGTAAAGATCTTTACCAATAATTTCGCGAAGACTGTCCCAAATATTTGCTGGATATTAGCATATATGAAGAAGTCAAGGCGTTTTAACGCGTGCAATATAAAGGTTAATACCAGGTATGAACACTAAATGAAACAGCTATGATATAAGGAAAGTCATGACTGGGCCACTTTATTAGGCGCGCTTGCAATTATTTTCCTGCAAGCATTGAAATCAGGCTTATCCATGAAATCATCAACTGAATTCGTAAAACGGTTGTCTCGATTTAAACTGAAGTTTTTTTTCCCTTGAGTGTATTTGCTTCGCTAAACTGTAGCTCCTTTTTGACCATGCATATATCGAAATATGACACGCATTCGAAGTAAGATTTCATATAGATGATCATGCAATTGTATATAACAAGACGTTCTCAATTGCATTTTATGTATATGTTAACGTGAGTAAAATGTATTCGAATATAAATGCGCACTGCAATATAACCTTTTAGATTGTTTATCATGGCCGGTGGAATCAAGTTGGGCCACGATCATCCAATCATTCCGAATAAACATGACATGAAAGGTTGCCAGACCTTGAAAATGGCTTGGCTGAGGTTGGAATTTAAGTTGTTAGCTTGGGCCGTGGTGGTTACAATTTATAGGATGCATTTACTTACATTGAAACAACAATTGTTTACAAATTTTGCTGACATTTTTCATAAAAAAGGGTAGATGCTACCTCGAAATATATATAATTATATGATATAAAAAAATTTCGCAAGACAAAATGGATTAATGCTTTCATGCATGTCTTAAATAATCTTGATTAGTTAATTTTACTATAATATGTATTATATATTTAATATCAAAAGTATTAATTAGCGATATACTGATTCAGTCAGTATATAACACATGCATATGTGATCGTATGGTCACAAAACATATCACTTATATGAAAAAATATGGCGGCAGAAATAGGGACATTGCAGCTTTAGCTTTGCGAAGAAAATATGGCGATGGTGCATGCAGTCGATAAAATAGATTATTATCAAATTTTAAAATATTCTTAATGATGCCCTTAGTTGCTACTGACACTACTGTGTATAGGCGACATTCCGCGACAAGCTTGACCGCAGCTAGAGGCTATTGCCGCACGGAACATATTGTGTGCACTAGGTAAATAAGCCAATAGCTTATATTTTAAATATTTTATTACCGCGCAATGCATATCTGAAATTTAAATGTGGATTTTCACGTGCATAAATGGTTTGGATATTTAATGTAGTAGGTTATTTATACCAAATAAGTTTTGACAGCATTCAAGCACACGTTACTACGCTGGTTCGCATACAAACGAACTTTGCGTATGCGATTTTCTGTATAACTGTTATTAAAGCCCGGCGCACACTGGAGGAAACAGCTGAGCTGAGCGTCACTCGTGGCTGTTAGCTGAGCTGTTTCCTCAGGTGTGCGGTGTCGTGTTCTGCGATTTTCGCCACGCGTGCCATGAGCGCAGAATATTCAACATGTTGAATAATTTTGTGCACGAGTGAACATTTCCTCACAGTGTGCGTGCGTTCTGAGCTATCAGCTCAGCAATCAATGCCAACGCGCATGCGTCTTTTCCATGTTTTACTGAAGTCAAGATGGCGGCAAACAACTCACCAGTTGCTGAAGCAGTGTTGGAAGATAAATTGGCCGATTTTTGGCCCGATTACCCTTGTCTGTACGACGTTCGAAGTCCAGACTTTAAGAACCGGGAGATACGCGATAAGGCGCTTCAAGAACTGGCCGAAAAACTCGGAACAACATGTAAGATAATTCAGATTTTATTAGTGTTATTGTAGAAATAACTCAAATAAGAATACTGCATGAGGGAATTCGTACACTTCTGCCTTCTAGCAAGGATTCCTCTCAGTGCAGCAGGTTTTATATGATTCCTTGACGGTTTAGTAGTAATATTGCCTAGAATTTGACATTTTTTATTGTTTATCAAAAATTTTAAGTTATCTGTGATTGAATAAACAAATTCAATTATTATTTATAGGTGAGTGGGTTAAAGCTAAAATCAGAGCTCTGAGCGAGAAACAGCTTTAGCAAAGCAAAAAAAACCCCAGCTAGTGGAAGTGCAAGAAAAAATGTGACCAAGCGCACTCAATGGCTGCTTGAGAAACTCCAGTTTCTCACACCTCTTGTGGCAACTTGGGCTTCAATTTCAAATATTGATTTGGTAAGCACATACATTGAAGAACTTAAGGCATGGAAACAGTTTGTATATATATATTTATGTACAAAGAGAAAGAAAGTGTATAATAACAGTGCAGTTGATAATAGGGTAGTGATAACTCTTACAATATATACATGTTTGCGTAAGCAATATGGCTAAGCAATCATACTGCTTTGCCAAGGGACAGATCCATGATTATTAAAATAATCAGTCAAAAGTACCCTTTGAGTTTTGGCATCCTTTGTTGCATTGTGCAGGGTGGTTGGTTGCATATTAGTCAAAACCTGGTCGTTTCTCCAGGTACCTCTGACCAATGTATGATCTGCATTCTCAAGGTCTGCAGCTGATGCATAACTTGCTTTGTTCTTTTCAACCATTAAATTGTGCAAGCAGCAAGCTGCAAAAATTATGTCTTTAACTTTGTCGGGTGATAGTTTAATGGTAGTTAGGAATACCCTCCACCTATGAGCTAAAATGCCAAAGGCATTTTCGACAACTCTTCGTGCTATTGACAATCTGTAATTGAAGATACGCTTCTCTTTCTCCAAATTCCGATAAGGGTATGGCTTCATTATACGATTACTTACAGGAAAGGCATCATCCCCAACAATATGATGTGGTATCATTTTTGATATCCCTTGTAAGGCAACTGCATCTGGAAGATCTAAAGAGTTTGTTCTCAGTGCTTTATTCAATGCAGAATCAGCAAAAACTCCAGCATCACCTGCTCTGCCAGCTGTTCCAACATCAATATAAATAAACTTGTAGTTTGCATCAACCATGGCAAATAAAATTACACTAAAAAGTGCTTATAGTTAAAGAACTCAGAGCCTGTATCAGCTGGTTGTTGAATAGCAATGTGCTTCCCATCAATAGCTCCCAAACAGCATGGATAATTCCACTTCATGTTAAATTCTGATGCAATTTGTAGCCAATCTTCTTTATTACTTGGAGTCAAGAAAATAAAATATTAGTTTAATTTTTAGGATTCCCGTGCTAGTTGTAGTACTCCATTTTCGGAAATAAGCTTCAAAGAAAATGATGAGGGTGAAGATGATGATTCTCCTGATCAATATTT
This sequence comes from Dendronephthya gigantea, assembly GCF_004324835.1. NCBI lineage: Eukaryota > Metazoa > Cnidaria > Anthozoa > Malacalcyonacea > Nephtheidae > Dendronephthya > Dendronephthya gigantea. Next base: position 35,370 of record NW_021163450.1, read on the forward strand.
CCAAGTAGCCCAACAAATCCAACAGAGGAAAGTGGTGATCAGAGCATTGGAAGATCAACAAGTGAACCACTGAAAAAACGAGCAATGTCCAGAAAGAAACAGGCTGAGGAGGAGTATCACCTGATCAAGAATTTGTCTCAGTCTATTGCAAACAAGCAAAAAAAAAGGGAACGACACCATTTATGATGCTTTTGGGAATTATGTTGCCAAAGCTTTGTCTGAATTGGATAAAGTGGCAAGCAATTTGGCACAAAACAAAATAAATAATATTATTTTTCAAGCTCAGGCTGGATTACTGACCCAGGAAGTACAGACACCAACAGTCATACAACCCCAACCCCAGAGAAATTATTTCCACCCAATCATGCCTGGTACCCCACAAAGCGAACAACCTCCAATTTATGGGCAAAATAGTATGCCCTACAGAGAGGATCACTACTGAAAAGGACAATACATTATATAATTTATATTAATATACTTTTTACTGATACTTGTTATTAATATTTTATAGCTACACAGTTTACAAAATAAAATTTTATACCTTTAAATACTTGTCTTTCATAACTTCATGCAAGGCTTGACATGTTTCTTCTACTATGCATGATATTGTTCTCTCACCAATTCGATATTCGAAAGAAAGACTTCTGAATGTCTCTCCTGAAAATGATAAGTTTTAAAAAAGAGGCATTCATTAGTAAACTCCGTGTCTGTATAGTAATCATTATTGACAATAATACAACAAAACTGGGAAACAAACTATAGACAAACCTGTAGCTAAAAAACGTAATGTCACGGACAATCGTTCAATGGGTTTTATCGAGCAGCGAAGGTGAGTGTCTTTCTTTTCGACCAAAGGGTATATTAAGGTCAAAATTTCCTGAAATGAAGTTCTGTCTAGGCGATGATATTGTCTGAATTTCTCTGGATCTTCGTAATTCAATTCACGAACAATATTCGCACATGCCCCATGGGTTTGGCGGCGTGAAACCCAGGATTTAACCCAAGTCTTTCGGTTAGCTGCTCTCAAACGCCTTCGCCTCCGCCGCAGTATCAGAAGGGAAAGCAAAACCTCTTCATCTCCCGACGAGCTCGAGTCTAGATTTTCATCGACATCGGCCATCTTGACTTCAGTAAAACATGGAAAAGACGCATGCGCGTTGGTATTGGTTGATGAGCTGATAGCTCAGAACGCGCGCACACTGTGAGGAAATGTTCACTCGTGCACAAAATTATTCAACATGTTGAATATTCTGCGCTCATGGCACGCGTAGCGAAAATCGCGGAACACGACACCGCACACCTGAGGAAACAGCTCAGCTAACAGCCACGAGTGACGTTCAGCTCAGCTGTTTCCTCCAGTGTGCGCCGGGCTTAATGTCTGGTTATCATCTGTAAACAACTTGACCTTGCGCTAATTAATTTAGTCGTTTGCGCGTCAAAGAGTATAAGCAATAGTGAACAATGGAATCTCTTGTGTTTAGCTTAACATAAAATATGTATCCCGTAGCTGAAACTCAACTAAACTGAGACGGTGACCAATGACATTGCCTATGATATTATTATCGAAGCCAGGCCATTTATTGCAATCTTCGTTTACTCTCGGTTTAGAGCCGTGTTAATAAAACGGATGCATGCATGTGTTTATATGTCCTTAACCACCCATACATTTAGTTTGTCCGTGGAGAGATTTAAACATCTGTAACGTTGTTGCAAATAAACACGCCCTGAATATTTTGATGTGTATAGTTGCAGATGATGCATTGATTAATTTGACATAACGATGATAATTTTGTACTGATAACTGAAGGCTTTCTAACGAATAAACCCGAATTTTGATGCAAAATGCAAATGTATATATATATATATATATATATATTATATATTATATGTATATAAAGTATAAAACAATGTGATTTAGGTAGTTAAGCTAATAAATTTAGTTAAACATTCAAATGAAGGTATAGCTATTTATATGTACACGCATACTTGCGCCAACACATGTTACGTGTTTGAAAATATTTCCTATTAGTCAATAATATCTTGCGTCAATCATACGCGCAACAGGCGTTCAGACTAATTCGTTAAAACCGTTCATAAACATAAATCGTTCAAACGGCTTCAGATTGAACGTTTATTTATCCGTTCGTATTCTCGACTTTAAACGTTCACATTTTTAGCTGAATTCGTCAAAACGTTTTTTTGGGTTCGTTGAAACGTTATGACAGATCGTTCACTACCCGTTCGTTATCCGTTCGTTTTGCTGTTTCAACGAAATATCGTTAACGTACGTTTTCCCGTGGAAGGTCACATTTATGCTGCATTGTTTGTGGATTCGGTATTATTAAGGTGGTTTTTCACTATATTGGTGGAGGGGGAAATCTTCGATGGAACGGAATATTTCGCTCAATTCTCTTTTCAATTGTGAATAAAAACCAAAGCAGATTAACTCGACATATCACAATTGAAAAGAAAATCAAGCGAAAAATTTCAACTTCAAAATGGAGTTATGTTAAGAAGTCGAGAGCGATTCGCGAATCGTCTGACTATTTAGCAGGTCAAGGTCTCGTTGAAGAACAATTGAAGCAACAAGACAGATCCATCCTCTTCGATGTCTACACAAAAGTAAATTATCTTAAGGCATTGATTTATTAGTAGAAATTAGTGCATTAGAATATTAGAGTATTAGAAACAGTATAAATCAGTATGTGTCAAGTATAAAGGAACAAAACAGGATGCATAAATTTGTGCCCCATACAAACCACGTGTTCTTCCTTATTTGTTTTCATACTAACCTTCCTGACAAATCCCCTTGGGTCAAAACGTCAAGAAGTGTTCTTTATTCTATTTAGGCAGTTGTTGTACCACATTTAATGTATAAATATGTGTTTAATCCAAAAAGTTTCATTACCTGACTTTTTTCCAGGATCATCAGTGATAGCTTCAACCATTTCATTCTTACTTTTTTTCACCCCGGAAATAACCTTTTTCTTTTGAACTAGGTTGAGCAACTTTGCCTAGATTTCAGTTTCGAACGTTTTGACCATTTTTTTTTGTTCCAGTCATCCCCATTATCCTGTGAAACTCTGCTTTCAGCTGAAGTAAAAACAAGAATATCTACATCATATATTTCAACCACTTGCAACAAAAATCGGAGCTTGAATGCTACATATGAAGGTAACAAGCGGTGAATAACATAGTTCGTTATAGGGTTTTTAGACTAGGCAAAAACACTCCAATGGAATTTTTACCTTTGCGTATAAGCATCACCAACCATGCTACCACAATGATGCTAAAGACGGGCGTCGTGCAAACAATTTCTGTGTGGCAAAGATCCGAAATTTAAAATGAGAAAACTGAAAATAGCTATTAGTAGTTTACCTCGGACACAAGTGTCAGTGCCGGATACTCTTCCAAGACGTTCTCAAGAGTTTTAGGCGTACGAAGGATTTCGTGCCTCCTGGAAGGGAAAGTGACCTCCATTAATTCCTTACTCAGGTCTACGTTTTTGTTTCGACTTTTGGCCATCTCCTTCTTTATCGCTACCACATGTTCCCTGCAGGTTTCTGCCGTCTCGCCTTCAGTTGCTTCGGACAACACCGACAGTTTAGACGACCCGGCCGTTCGTTTGGAGTCACTTTCCTATTTGAATTAAGTGAGCAAGTGTGAATGTGAGTGATGCTAAAACCGAAGTATAGTGAAATTTCACTTAGGATAAAAAGAAGGAAAACAAGATAACGGTTCGAACAAGAGCTCACGGAACATGGCGATTTTATGTAAGTGCATTACGTATAAGGGGTAAATACTCCTTCGAGTGTCACAGTACTCCTACTTCTCTTCTTTCTTCGTTGGTTTTCAAATCTAGTTTTGTTTGCTTGTTGCCATGAAGCCTGCAATAAAATCATGTTAATATATATATTATAGGTCATTTGGTATCTTCCGTTGAAGAGTCATATCTTTTTATACTGTATACTATACCAAAATACGCGACGGTTTTAAACGAGGGTATGTAGAGGATTTATTCAGGCCTGTGAGCATTACGAAATGACCTAGGGTGCTAACTAACTAATGTATTATACGTACATGAGATAGGCTTGTAAACTTATTGTTTTAGAACCAAGTTTGTCTGCTAAAAACGGCTATTTTTAAATGATTAGAAACGCTACGTGTTCACGTTCCGTTTTCTTAGGATTCGTCGTATGAATCTGAATGGTGGAGCAGACATCACGATTGAACTGATCGCGCAGATTACCAATGAGTTGCTGTTTCTCCAAGGCGGCAGTAACGGATGGGGGAAACTGTAAAGGTATATGTACTCTGTGTCTCCATTTTCAATAGCCACTAATGAATAAAATCAGGTCTTATATAGATCCTTTTCAAAGGGGTATTTTAATGGTCTGTGAGGCGATACCTGAGGACAAGCTAAGTCCAAAACTATAGAATATGAATAGAATGCCATTGAGTGGGGATGTTTCACTTGTTCCATCGGTGTAAAATCTACTATCTCTTCAATAGGAGCGACCATATCATCAGCCAAAGACTCTACCTTGATTGCTACTGGGAATTCCGTTTGCTGTTTGTTTGATACCTCCTGGTCAACTTCGTCCGTGATGGCTTGCCTTATTCGAACAATTTGTCCCACCTTTATATTTATATAAATCCTAAAAGGGGATCTGTCGATGACTTAAGCAAGTCCGCCGTCAACAACTACGTACATCATTGAAATGTAGTATATATAGTATATATAATCATTTCCGAACGAAATCATTTCCTAATTCAGCGCTGTCAAAAGAAAATTATATTATAATATATATATATATATATATATATATATATATTATATATTATATATATTAATATATATATTATATATATATATATATATATATATAATTTTCTTTTGACAGCGCTGAATTAGGAAATGATTTCGTTCACCGCAGACAAAATCTAATTGAACCAATTTGTTTTCTCCACACTGTAAACAAACCTTTAACTCCGTGGGCGAAATGATGATGGGTTGTATACCAATTTTGTAAGGGGAAGGAAAATGCCATTATACCCAAACACTCCATAAAATGATGATTTTCATGGTTTGCATTGCCTACACGCAATACATCTAGAATATTTAGCAAATTACGAGCGAATGAAGAGTTTGAAAATTTAAAAGATTTCAGCAATGCTACGTGTGCAGAAACATGGTGGGTAATGGTGGACATTTTTCCGCAGTAAAAAAAGTTTTCCCATACAGAGGCTTTTGAAACATCGTTCTTCTATGCGTTTTTACTAAACCAATTAGTATACGATGTCCATTTTGTCAACATATGGCAAAGCAAATTTTTCACACCTCTCTAGTGGCCGTTTACCAATTACGTGGCGCATTTTTGGCCATTTTTGATACCCCCTTCTTTACACATACTATCAAGTTTGTGAAGGCAACGATTGTTTTGGCTGTTTTCCTTGTTGTCTGGTTTATGTTGTCCCTTCTACAGCGTTCCATATCAACTATTCTCTCTTTTTATCAACCTGTCGTCCTTCCTTTTTGCTCTCACCCCACGACCATCTTCTCACCCCTTCCCCCAGTCATTGGCGTCAATCTGACGTTAATTGAGGGGACCATATTCATATCTGCTGTGCCTGGTTAATTTCTTTTGAACACAACTCACTTTCAATAAAAATCATCCTGGCGTAACAGAATATATGAATATAGGTCCTCCCTAATTAACATTAGATTGACAGCGATGCCCAGTCCCTCTGTTCAGTCCCTTTTAGCGGGATTCGAAACATCGATTTACCACTTAGAAGACAGTCGTCTTCGCCTCTAGACCACAAGTTCTTGTACTGGATAGCCATGGTTATTTAGTTTACTTTACCCTTTTACGAAGTTCATAATAAAAAATGGTTTTGGCAGGATTCGAAACATCGATTTACCACTTAAAAGACAGCCTGCTGAAGACATGCTGAACGGCCATGGATATTTAATTTACTTTATTCTTTTCACAAAGTTCATAATGACAAATGTCATGGCAGGATTCGAACCATGGATATAATACTTGGGAGACGATTGTCTTCGCCACTAGGATACAAAATTTTGTGCTGAATGCTTATGGTTATTTAATTTACTTTATCCTTTTCACGAAGTTCATTATGAAAAACGGTTATGCTAGGATTCGAACCATCGATTTAAAACTATGGAGACCATCGTCTTTGCCACTAGCTGCAAGGTCTTGTGCTGGATGACCATCGTTATTTAGTTTACTTTATCCTTTCACGAAGTTCATAATAAAAAATAGTTTTGGAAGATTCGAAACATCCATTTACCACTTGAGAGACAGTTGTCTTAGCCATTAGACTGCAAGGGCTTGTGCTAAGCGGCGATGGTTACTTAATTTGTTTTATTCTTTTCACGAAGTTCATAATAAAAAAGGTCATGGCAGGATTCGAACCATCGATTTACTACTTGGGATACGATTGTCTTCGCCACTAGACTGCATGATCTTGCGCTGAACGGTTATGGTTATTTTAATTTTTTTATCCTTTTCACAAAGTTCATAATGAAAGACGGTTACGGTAGGTTTCGAACCATCGATTTAACACTTGGGAGACCATCGTCTTCGCCACTAGACCACAAGGTCTTGTGCTGGATGACCTTGGTTATTTAGTTTACTTTATCCTTTCACGAAGTTCATAATAAAAAAAATATTTTGGCAAGATTCGAAACATCGATTTACCACTTAAGAGACTGTTGTCTTAGCCATTAGACTGCAAGGTCTTAACTACGTACATCATTGAAATGTAGTATATATAGTATATATATATTTATATATATATATATATATATATATATATATATATATATATATATATATATATATATATATATTTATATATATATATATATATATATATATATATATATATATATTATATTTATATATATTATTATATATTTTATATATATATATATTATATATGTATATATATATATATATATATATATATATATATTATATATATATATATATATATATATATATATATAATATATATATATATATATATATATAAATTTCTTTTGACAGCGCTGAATTAGGAAATGATTTCGTTCACCGCAGACAAAATCTAATTGAACCAATTTGTTTTCTCCACACCGTAAACAAACCTTTAACTCCGTGGGCGAAATGATGATGGGTTGTATACCAATTTTGTAAGGGGAAGGAAAATGCCATTATACCCAAAAACTCCATAAAATGATGATTTTCACGGTTTGCATTGCCTACACGCAATACATCTAGAATATTTAGCAAATTACGAGCAAATGACGAGTTTGAAAATTTAAAGATTTCAGCAATTCTACGTGTGCAGAAACATGGTGGGTCATGGTGGACATTTTTCCGCAGTAAAAAAAGTTTTCCCATACAGAGGCTTTTGAAACATCGTTCTTCTATGCGTTTTTACTAAACCAATTAGTATACGATGTCCATTTTGTCAACATATGGCAAAGCAAATTTTTCACACCTCTCTAGTGGCCGTTTACAAATTACGTGGCGCATTTTTGGCCATTTTTGACACCCCCTTTTTTACACATACTATCAAGTTTGTGAAGGCAACGATTGTTTTGGCTGTTTTCCTTGTTGTCTGGTTTATGTTGTCCCTTCTACAGCGTTCCCTATCAACTATTCTCTCTTTTTATCAACCTGTCGTCCTTCCTTTTTGCTCTCACCCCACGACCATCTTCTCACCCCTTCCCCCAGTCATTGGCGTCAATCTGACGTTAATTGAGGGACCATATTCATATCTGCTGTGCCTGGTTAATTTCTTTTGAACACAACTCACTTTCAATAAAAATCATCCTGGCGTAACAGAATATATGAATATAGGTCCTCCCTAATTAACATTAGATTGACAGCGATGCCCAGTCCCTCTGTTCAGTACCTTTTAGCGGGATTCGAAACATCGATTTACCACTTAGAAGACAGTCGTCTTCGCCTCTAGACCACAAGTTCTTGTACTGGATAGCTATGGTTATTTAGTTTACTTTACCCTTTTACGAAGTTCATAATAAAAAATGGTTTTGGCAGGATTCGAAACATCGATTTACCACTTAAAAGACAGCCTGCTGAAGACATGCTGAACGGCCATGGATATTTAATTTACTTTATTCTTTTCACAAAGTTCATAATGACAAATGTCATGGCAGGATTCGAACCATCGATATAATACTTGGGAGACGATTGTCTTCGCCACTAGGATGCAAAATTTTGTGCTGAATGCTTATGGTTATTTAATTTACTTTATCCTTTTCACGAAGTTCATTATGAAAAACGGTTATGCTAGGATTCGAACCATCGATTTAAAACTATGGAGACCATCGTCTTTGCCAGCAGCTGCAAGGTCTTGTGCTGGATGACCATCGTTATTTAGTTTACTTTATCCTTTCACGAAGTTCATAATAAAAAATAGTTTTGGAAGATTCGAAACATCGATTTACCACTTGAGAGACAGTTGTCTTAGCCATTAGACTGCAAGGGCTTGTGCAAAGTGGCGATGGTTACTTAATTTACTTTATTCTTTTCACGAAGTTCATAATAAAAAAGGTCATGGCAGGATTCGAACCATCGATTTACTACTTGGGAGACGATTGTCTTCGCTACTACACTGCAAGATCTTGCGTTGACCGGTTATGGTTATTTAATTTATTTATCCTTTTCACAAAGTTCATAAATAAAACCCGGTTACGGTACGATTCGAACCATCGATTTAACACTTGGGAGACCATCGTCTTCTCCACTAGACCGCAAGGTTTTTTGCTGGATGACCATGGTAATTTAGTTTACTTTATCCTTTCACGAAGTTCATAATAAAAAAAAGTTTCAGCAAGATTCGAAACATCGATTTACCATATTAGAGACAGTTGTCTTAGCCATTAGACTGCAAGGTCTTGCGCTGAGCGGCGATGGTTATTTAATTTACTTTATTATTTTCACGAAGTTCATAATAAAAAAGGTCTTAGCAGGATTCGAACCTTCGATTTACTACTTGGGAGACGATTGTTTTCGCCACTAGACTGCAAGATCTTGCGTTAAACGGTTATGGCTATTTAATTTACTTATCCTTTTCACGAAGTTCATAATGAAAACGGTTACGGTAGGATTCGAACCATCGATTTAACACTTGGGAGACCATCGCTTTCGCCACTAGACCGCAAGGTCTTTTGCTGGATGTCCATGGTTATTTAGTTTACTTTATCCTTTCACGAAGTTCATAATAAAAAAAAGTTTTAGCAAGATTCGAAACATCGATTTACCACTTAAGAGACAGTTGTCTTAGCCATTAGACCGCAAGGTCTTTTGCTGGATGTCCATGGTTATTTAGTTTACTTTATCCTTTCACGAAGTTCATAAAGAAAAGGTCATAGCAGGATTCGAACCATCCATTTAAGACTTGGAAGACAATTGTCTTTCCAATAGTCTGCAAGGTCTTGTGCTGAACGGCCATGGTTATTTAGTTCACTTTATTCTTTTCACGAAGTTAATAATGAAAAAGGTCATGGCAGGATTTGAACCATCGATTTACCACTTGGGACACAATTGACTTTGCCACTTGTCTGCAAGGTTTTGCGCTGAACGGCTATGGTTATTTAGTTTAATTTATTCTTTTCATGAAGTTCATAATGAAAAAGGTCATGGCAAGATTCGAACCATCGATTTACTATTTAGGAGATGATTGTCTTCGCCATTAGACTGCAAGAACTTGTGCTGAACGGTTATGGTTATTTAATTTATTTATCGTTTTCACGAAGTTCATAATGAAAAACGGTTATGGTAGGATTCGAAAAATCGATTTAACATTTGGGAGACTATCCTCTTCGCCACTAGACCGCAAGGTCTTGTGCTGGATGACCTTGATTATTTAGTTTTCTTTACCCTTTTCACGAAGTTCATAATAAAAATGGTTTTGGCAGGATTCGAAACATCGATTTAACACTTGGAAGAAAATTGTCTTAGCCACTAGCCCAAAAGTTTTTCGGGGGAATGGCTATATTCATTTGAACTACTTTATCGTTTTCACAAAGTTCATAATGAAAAAAATTTATGGTACGATTCGAACAATCGATTTAACACTTAGGAGACCTTCGTCTTCACCAGTAGAGCACAAGGTCTTGTGCTGGATGACCATGGTTATTTAGTTTACTTTCTCCTTTCACGAAGTTCGTAATAAAAAATGGTTTTGACACGATTCGAAACATAGATTTAACACTCGTTTTAGCCACTAGACCACAAGTTCTTCGGGGAATGGCTACGTTTATTTGATCTACTTTATCGTTTTCACGAAGTTCATAATGAAAAACGGTTATGGTAGGATTCGAACCATCGATTTACTACTTGGGAGACGATTGTCTTCGCCACTAGACTGCAAGATCTTGTGCTGAACGGTTATGGTTATTTAATTTATTTATCCTTTTCACGAAGTTCATGATGAAAAACGGTTATGGTAGGATTCGAACAATCGATTTAACACTTGGGAGAGCATCGTCTTCGCCACTAGAGCACAAGGTCTTGAGCTGGATGGCATTGGTTATTTAGTTTACTTTATTCTTTCACGAAGTTCATAATGAAAAGGTCATAGCAGGTTTCGAACCATCGATTTACCACTTGGGAGACAATTGTCTTAGCCACTAGACTACAAGATCTTGTGGAGAATGGCCATGGTTACTTAATTTACAGTATTTCTTTTCACGAAATTTATAATGAAAAACGGTTATGGCAGGATTCGAACCATCGATTTACCACTTTGGGACCATTGTCTTTGCCAATTGAGTACAAGATATTGTGCTGAACGGCCACGTTCATTTAATTTACTTTTTCCTTTTCACGAATTTATAATGAAACACGGTTATGGTAGGAGTCGAACAATCGATTTAACACTGGGGAGATCATTTAAGTTTGACAACCTTCAATCCAGCTGTTTTTGAAGCATTCTAATAAAATTTTGTGTGTTCCTTCACAGGCAGCTAGTGATCTACAATAAAAATAACCAATGATTCAATATTTTGTCCACCACAACCCAAGGTGTGTGTACATAGTTTTTACTAGTAAACAACTCTAACATGACTTTCCCTGGACAAGTAAAGTTGTCGGGTTTAAATAGAAATAAACACACTTACAATGATTTCCCAACTTCTTCTTTTCGTTCCCGTTTTCTTCTATCCGACTCGTTAAACAAGTTTTTAAAGATATTATCTAAAGCTGATAACGTGATGTTATCATTGAATCACCACCTTTTCGTGTATGGAAATGAATATTTTGTTTCCATATTGCTTAATTCACGATCAATATGGCGGTTGGTCGGTAGCTCTATATATTTTTTTATGATATTTATTTTATCTAACGAGTTTCGTACATCTCGACCAATTAATATGGCATTTAAGAATATTAATTGCATGGATTTGGACGGATTGGCTGCTGATGGCATAACCTTGAGTATTTGTAGAGATATTGCTTTTCGATGTCGGGTCAACATACAACGAGTTGGTTTTGAATCTAAATACAAAGTCTCATTTGCGATTGCTAAAGAACCGAAACATGGATTTGTTAGTCTAGTCCTATGTGCGAAGCCTTTTAAGCAAGATCTAACAATGTGTGTGGATGTTTCGTCTAATCCTGGTCCTCAATCTTTTGATAATAATCAGGCGGATAAGATGTATCAACATCGAAAGCAGTCACGTTTGATGAACACGTTTCGACCCGCTAATAATCCTGAGGAGCTTAGTTCAATGCTTGGGCAGTTGAATCTACAGAAAGGTTGGTTGTTCCATATGACCTATAGGAATATTTTCTATAATACCTACTTGGCAAACACCTCCGCGACACTATACAATCACTATCATCATGCAAATCATCAGCCTGTAAACATATATGGCAGAAATGATATTAATTAAGAGAAACAATCTCATCAACATTCCTTTATGAAGCATTGCCAACACTCCTGATACAGCTGTTACTCAGCTTTGTTCTTTTGGTCTTCTCAACTGCCTGTCTATTCGAAACAAAGCCAATTTAGTCAAAGACTATGTGGTTGAGAATGAATTTGATATATTTGCGATAACAAAAACCTGGCTTCACCCTGACAAATTTGATCTTATATCTATTGGGAATTTCACCCCGAAGGGCTACTCTTTAAACATATCTCGAGACAACAAGATAGATGGGGAGGCATTAGTATACTATACAACAACACTTAAAAGTCAAGCTGGACTCGGCGAACATGTTCACACACATTAAGTGTTTCGAACTGATAGGTATGCAAATCAATGTGTTATCTCAAATTCTAAATATAATCGTATTATATCGACCTCCATGTAGACGATAAGTCGGAATTAACAACAAAAAAAATTCTCAATCTTGTTGATTCTTTTAATCTGGAACAACATGTACAACAACCAACACACATTGCTGGTCACACGTTAGACCTTATCTTGTCTCGCCATGAGGAAAATATTGTTCAATCTATTGACGTTCATGATCCATCTATATCTGACTATTACACGGTTACATGTGAACTCAATTTTAAAAAAACATTGTTTCAGAGAAGGGTCGTGGAGTCACGTAAAATTAAAGCAATCAATATGGACTCATTCTTTAATGACATTAGGCTATCTCCGATTATCACTGGGAACACGGCTGATATTAGTGCGAAAGTCAACCAATACAACTAGGAGCTGTCCAGAATTCTGGATCATCATGCACCACTTATCACCAGAGTTATAATTAGTCGTCCAGCTGCACCTTGGTACACTGAACAAATTAAAAACGGAAAACGTATCAGAAGGAAACTCGAGCGGGTATGGCGTAAGTCAAGACAATCCTGTGATCGTCTAAAATACAGTCAGCCATGTCATTGTGTCAGTGAGTTATTATCGGAAAGTCGTACTCATTACTATTCTGAAATTGTTAGAGATAATGGGAGTGACCAAAAGCAATTATTTAAAACCGTTGGAAAGTTTCTACATCATACCCCTTATTCTCATTATACTGTGTGCCAATCTGATCAGAATCTAGCTAACAATTTTATGACTTTCTTTGAGGACAAAATTTTGTAATAATATAATGTTTTGGTATTTTGATTTTTGTTTAAGTTCGTGATGTATTTCTATGTAGCCTCAGTCTTATCCTAATGGGAATTTTTTTTAGATGTGAATAGAGGACGGCCATTCGAATTAAAGTACTAAATGTGCTTTGTAAGATATTAGGAACGTTATCTCCACTATATGAGGTATAAAATGTTGGTACTTTGAATAAATTTTAGTCCATTTTTCTAGACATTAGCGATATTATGAATCTTTTTCTAGTTTTGTAACTCCTTGTTTTTTTCAGGGAGAAATACTTGAGAATTCAGTGTTGCCACATTTAGACCACATTGCGATATATCGGGATATTTTTGTGCAGATCCGAGCTGTCCAGTTTCTGGTCGATGTTATTGAATCCTCTGATTCACCGAAAGTTTGCGATGTTTTGGATATAATCGAGAAGGTACTCAATACAATCCTTTTCAGTTGGTTTCATTTCTCCACTCCAATTTGCCTCTTCATTAGTGATGAGCTGATACTGTACTTCAATAAAAAACTCTGTCTTATCAGTGAAAGCTTCCTGACCTGAACCCAACCATATACCCGCGAATTGGATCATTTTACACGGGAGTCGTGAATGCAAACGCATCAGTGAAGTAAAAGGATATATATTTCATTTATCAATTCCAGATTGCCACTGTCCAGTAGATCCTTTCAAGCGATACGTTAAGCCGTCGTGTAAAGAACATGTAAGGTAATTATAGAGACTGCAAGGTATTTGTAGGAACATCTAGAGACATATAATTACATCTAATCACTGTAGATTGCCTTTGTTGCTGCAGCCTCAGGATGAAACAGCGTAGAAAGACATCAAAGAGGCTGCATTAGGATTAGTACGGGGAACTATTTTGGCTTCAAGCTAGATAGGGATTTTTGTCAGGACTTATCGTTCCAGTTGTATAAAATGAAACTATTCACAATGAATTCCAAATCGTAATTCATCATGGTATCAATGCCCCCCCCCTTCCTCTCTCTTTCAACAATTAGGCCCATGTTCCATTTTTAATTTAATAAGTGGGTTCTTTATAAAGTGATAAGCTAGCTAAAGCTAATGTTTCCAAACTATTTGCACATCAACATATGCTATATTTTTGTGCAGAAGATTAGTGGATATAAATAACATTGGAGAGAACGAAAGGTTCCAGTGACGTTAGAGGTACTATTATTGTTTTCAAGTTTCTTCATAACTTACCTGTGTGTTCATTTATATATATATATATATATATATAAATACTTGATATTGCCAGACATTTGAATATTTGTGATTTGAATAATTCAACTCAGGCTTTCATTCCATTTCTATCCTTAGGTCTCAGATTATCCTAAGGGATTTGATGTTGTCTGTGGTGGTTTTAGAACAATGGTATGTACCAGATGCTGCTAGAACCAGCCATATAATAACAAAAGGATAAGATACCGGTTATTTCTGTAAATTGAAGTTTTACATTTTGTGCACCATTTTGCTTTTGTTTTCCAGCATCTTTTCACATCAGAGAGGAGAGAGGAATTGCTGAAAAAGATGATGGAATCTTCTTTCAATAATGTTGGTGTTATGATAAAGTATGTGAACATTTTAAGTAAACAAATTTTAAGTAAATGACAAAATGACTTACATTCAGGTTACTTTATTTACGTTTTAACCGTTTTTGACAAAATTCTTTCCAGGTCTGTAATTTACTTTGAGCTGTATTTGTTATTTCTTTTGCCTCAGTTTTGGGCAGAAGAAAATTTCCATCAAAGTGGAGTCGTTTTTTAAAACTAATTTGGAAAATACAGTTGAATGATATATTGTTAAGACAGTATTTCGTTTGTCCTGTGTAAAGAATGTGAGATATGACAGTAAATGACAAATTTTTCGTCTCAGTGATGACGAACATATCACATCAATGTCAGAATTCAGCGTCTATAAAGAAACTCCTCGGATTAAAGTGAGTTATGTTGTTAATAAAATTTTTCTAAGAGTCTATCCTTTTTCTCATTTTAAAATCGTTTTGACACTGTCAAATTTAGGATCCTGTTCAAAGAACGCTGTGTTTCTTAGAAACGTGTCTTTTGGAAAGAGATCCCGCGACGTACAATATCGTGACCCTTCATCCCCTTAGCTCATTAAGTCATGCGACATTCCATGTCAGTTCCAGTAATTGTTCATGTCTGACCTAGAAACAAAACACTCCAAACACTCCAAAGACTCCATTTCTTCTGACCTGGATTCACGTTTACTGCTTTTATCGTCTTTTTTATTTCACGTTTCCATTTTGAACATGTCCAATTGCAAAAAAGTATCCAGCCGAGTTAAAATAGTTTTATTTTTGTAGTTACTTTCCAGAATTTACCGTATATACTGTATAGAATATTATAGTTTTCAAACTTCTTTTGCTGACAGATATTTTCAAAATTTGCTATCGAAACCATCCTCAGTTGTTGGGGCGGAATACACAAGCGGTCGGCTGAGAAATTACTCGTCTCCTGACAGGTAGTGTAAGAAAGCAAATTTTGTATGAAGCTATAAAAAATATTTCTTGTTTTGAATGTTTGTATTTCACTCAATCTGGGATACATTATTGGCTGGTTTGCTAGACGGTGTTAGAGCCAGTTGAAACAGAGATGTTTGCGTAAAAACGACCCCAACGAAGAAAAGTACTGTACGCTTATTTATAGATGATTGAGCGAAAATTATGGTCAAAATTTTCCTGATGAAAATCTTTTACTGCTATGATTACCCTAAATACGATCCCTCATTTCATTCTCCTGCTGACGTATGTGATCTCATATAACACACCAACAATTACACTTCTCGTCAGGTATCAGGCAATAGCATTATTCCTATTAGCTAGTTCAATACATTACATACAGCAAAAAGAGAATTGTTTTTTTAAGATGATATATTTTTCAAGGTTATCGTTGGGGTCCATTGTATAATATTGTTGACGAAGAAGTAGAAAGCAGTAATTTAAATTCCTCGCTGCGTCTCCAGGTGAAATATTTCTCTTTTTATTTCACTTTAAATTTTTGAAATATCTCCAAAAGCTTATATTGTCTTATGACTGGTTCCTTGCAGGAAATTTAACCGGGGCTGTGTACAGATTTAACTGCAATATTTCCTACTGCGGTCTACTTCATGCAGTCACCCAAGACGTAAGTTGACAACTTCTTATCTTGTACTTTTCTGCAGACAAAATCCTGTGTAGAGAATATTATTGCCTTTTTATTGAGTTTTAATGTTCTGTGAAAATCTGGATTAAGGCTGTTTTCCACTCACGTGTTTTTTATATGCACGTACACGCACGTAAAAATCTAAATCCTTCTACATGCTACCTTTGAAAGGACTAAGTGAATAAATCGACCTACAATCATGTGCATAAATTATTGGGACACGGTCATGACACCTAGTATCTACCCCCTCTCCCCCCAAAACAATGTTGTTTCTATGATACCAAGCCATTTGATTTGCCGATAAAATATCACTCTCAACATTGTCAATGGGGGAAGGGGGGATAGTAAATAGTTTAACAAAATTCGTGACATAATAGTTGTCAAAATGAAAAAAAATGTGATTAAGATACGTAAAGTCTCATAATTTTTGCACATGATTGTAGATGCACGTTAATTAATAAAAATTTAAAAGCATTTAAATTCTCCGTATGTGTACATGCGTATAAAAAACGCGTAAGTAGAAAGCAGCCTTTAGTGTAAACTAAGCGATTGCTTGGCTGCATAGTTACGCTAAATGAAAACATTTGCCCATTTCGGCTTCTAATTGAAAACTTTTAGCAGGGTTTAAAACGTCTGCAAAAAACACGGTACATTTAAACTGGTTTATCCAGTATAGGCAAAGAGTATGGTTTTAATAAAAATACCCTAACCTGCTACTGTTCTGTACACAAATGTAGACAAAACACTAATAGAACTCCCTAAAAACCACCGTAACTCCAGCCTAGTCCCAGGCCTCTCATTGCGCGAGTTTTATATTTCCGTCACGTCACCGAATGAAACGTGCACGAGAGGCCTAACACAAAATATTTTCTAATGTTAACGGCCCATTTAATGTTGTGAACTTGAAATTAGAATTGTTTTTAAAGTAAATGTTTGCAATTTACAACAGTAACCGTTATAAAGGAAGCGAGAATAATTTAAATGGGTGGATAGAAGTTTATTATAATCATAAACATGTACGTACGGACTCGAGTTTTCTTGATAGTCGATAGCGTTGACGGCGAACGACATTGAAACGTTTGTATGAATATTTCGACTCCTGGCAGTATAATTAATATCCTGTAGCTTATTTCAAGCAAATATTTGACTAACGACGTCGAACAAGGCCAGTTAACCGCGTCGTAGATCGTAAACTGACCTCAATACAGAAAATGGGGATAAAAAAGTCCCCACATTAGCCAAAATACAAAACATTTTGTTCTAGGCCTCTCAGTTCCCGCCTCGCCGCGTATAAGGAACGTTAAGAGGCCTAGGGACTAGGCTGCGGTAACTCTGGTTGCAGAGTTGACTGGGGTCCGAATCCATGAAATGGTAGTTTTGAAATTTTCTCGCCAGAAGTACAGCTGGAATATTAAGTCTTTTAAACTCCAATATATATTTCAAACGATTTTAAATATTTTGTAGGACTTTTCTCGGGGAATAAAGAAAGACTTATCATTAATGCCATCACAATGCTCATTGCTCACGAAGGTATTGTATATCTTTGCCAATAAATTTATTTAGTGTTCAACCCTAAAATATACATATTCTGACTGCTATTACCTTCACAGGTGTTCTATATATACATAAAATAATTAAAAAGTTTCGTCTATTTCAGGAGACCAAAACAAAATATGAGATAAAGATCTCGAAGCACTGTTTCACGATTTGAGAAGTTGGGTTCGATCAAAAGCAGGTTTCGCGCTTTCACAACGCTCACTAGGCGAGAAACGTTTATCTTTAACTGCAAACATGCTGTTTACTCAACCAGTTCACTTCCGTGAGAAGGTTGGTGTGAAAACTGTGAAAGCTTTGAAGAGGAATAATGAAGCCGTGACTCACGCCGCTGTCGACATGTTGTGCGTGCTCTATGGCAGGTAAAGACAGGGCTTTTCTTTAAGTGGCCAAAATGGTCAGACCGGACATATTTAAATTTAAAAAAGAGTATTTCGTTCAGAATATAGCGGCGAAATTTCCGAGCTAAATAGATGCAAGAAACGAAATACGTAAACTCAGCCAACTTTGAAATTTGCATGTTAACAGGATCCAATTTTATCGAAACCAATTCTGTTGTTTTATATAGCCAAGGCACGATAACTATGACATTCGACAAGAACAGGTAAACAAAAGCTCTCTGTTATCCTGTGAAAAATTTCCAAGCAGTTTGTTAGGAATTCTCACGATAAATGTGGTAAGATGTGTGGTTTTGGTTGCCTATAATCTATGCTGAACCAATTCATTTTATTTTTCAATCCCTCTTGTATGTATATAGCCTTGTTTTGGAAGAGAAATTCCCTTGCAAAACTCAGCAAGTGATTTGTAGCAACTGCCTTTGTAATTTGGACTACCTTTCTAATTAACACAGGAAATAGATTAACCATGAAAACTTTTGTTCTAGAATCGTTCCACTGGGGTTTTAGGTATAAGTGGATTGCTTGATTTTTTGACGTTTGCTCTGTGTCCTCCTTATAGGTGAAGTTCAAGTTGCTTTGCAATATATCAAAATAATGTGGGGGGTGAAGTTGGACATTCATGTTAAACTAATAGTAAGGTGTGATTGCTTCTAATATTTTGAATCAATCATGTGGTCTGTTATAATAAATCGACTATTGCATATTCCTCTTAGTGAGACAACAGACGATGAACAGTTTGGGAAATTACTGGAGAAAGTTGCAGGTATGCTACAAAGAGATTTGAGGAGTTTTCATTCAACTTGCCTTCTTAGTAGTTTATAGCTCTTTGACTGACGTTGAGAGTTGATTAAATTGCCTTTCTCTCTTTACATTTTTAGTGAAGTCTACCACGACCACTAGCTTGACCTATGCATGGGAGCAACTCATGAAGTCTGTTATTTGTGTGTCTAGAAATCGGTCATTGCATTTATCGATTGTTCCAGGTAGGTTTACGATAAAACGGCAATAAATAGTACCAATTTTACCATTTCTTCGCTTATGTATGTTTTACTATTGCCCCGCTAATAGTTCTTACCAATCGTGGTTTTGAATTCGTTCCTCAACAATTTCAGCATCCGTCGACAACAATTGTGAAAGGTGCTGGTATGGTTCTGAAGGCGATAATCGAGGTACGTTTTATTCATTCATTGATCCATTCAGAATTTTCTGCTTTTGACGAACGTCATTTATAATGCTCTGCCCTTTTTTAGCTCTGATGAATGTACATATTAGTTCAGTTGATATTTAAGAGGTTTTAAAGCGTCTTAATTTTGAGAAGTATTATACACACTTCAATTCAAGCCAGGAACAGTTGATGGAAAAATGAGTCAACTATAGATCCTCCGGCAGGAATCGCTTTTGCGATGCCGGTGCAATGCTCTTGTCACTGAGAACGTATAGTTGACTAATTTTTCCATCAACTGTTCCTGGCTTGAATTTGAAGTGTGTATAATACCACACGAAATTAAGACCCTTTAAAACCTCTAGAATATTCCTGCACCGTGTGAAGTGCCTAAAATCATCTGTTGATATTTATTTAGAACTTCACTTTAGGAAGCTGATGAAGAAACCGCGGCAAAAATACAAGATTTGGCGCTTGCCAAGGGCGCTCTACCAAAACACTTACGCATGGCCATGATTACGCAAAGCACTGATAGACGTTCGCTACTGAACAGGTGCGAATTAGTGTGATAAATTAACAAATTGTTGCAGATGTATAGCCTCGATTCCATCCGGAGGACCTGAGTTGTATTTTAGCAACATTCTTAGATTCATCTTAAAACTTGTGATTTTATAATCCTCTATATACTAGCCATCTGTAAATAGTTCAATTGAGACTAACAAGCATACTCCATAAGTAATTTATAATCTTTATTGTTGGCATATAGGCAATTGAGTGGACATCTAGTGGCTCTCTGGACAACAGGTCATCCAAGAGCAATGGCATTACTTGTGAGAATAATGTTCGTATTAAAGCAGTTATAGTTTTTAATGTCTAAAATATACAATAAAGTTTAAATGCGGGATTTCCTGTTCGTAAGTTTTGGTTCATAAACCATTATGTAATAAATTTGAATACGATTTTCACAGCCTGCTGGTTTGCTCTATTACCTTGAAAGCCCTGACGAGGTAGGAAATCTTTGAGAATTTTTTGCGAGGGCCATTATTTACATAAACCCATTGCAGTGGTTCTGACTAACCAATCATAATAGTGACTAAGTGGTATCAACTGCTTTGGTAACTAAACTCCATCATTCATCCTTATACTGTGCCAACTGCCCCACTGACGAAATAATTAAATAGTAATTCATTCAGAAGTGTAAAACCTTTTTGTAAAGAAGCAATTTTGTTGGAAAGTTTTTATCTTTCCTTCAGCCACCGGAGACTAAAGAAGATCATTTATCAATTCGTGACAATGTAAAGCTTGCAGAGTACGTTTTAAAGCAACAATCGTGTTCCAAAATTTCATGATGCATGCTTGTATGTACGTATAAGCCTGTTATTTCACGCGCTATACTTGTCTGTTACAGCTCAGGAAAAGCGAGAGGAACGTCAAGGAATCAACTTGAAGGATATCCCTCGCATTGGAGACAAAAATAGGATTCAAAGCCAGGAGAGATGTGAGAATTTAAATCCAGTTGTTTTATTACAAGTAAGTGTTCATATTAAGAAAATGGGAAATGTTCTAGTCGTTTGAAAGATGAAAAAGCAATGGTATTTAAACGGATCTTTTTTACAGATTCAGTCAAGATCTGACAGCGTACAACCTGATTTGGAATTACAAGGTGAGTCTCGAAGTTAAAGTTAGTTTCCATTGAAAATATAGGAAATGAAAAGGTAATAGAGAATTTCCTGTCGCTATGAGTATAACAAGACAATTCAATAGTCCTGACCTCTTTCTCTAAACTGTTGTCGTAAAAGAGTATGAAAAAATTTCTTTTGTTTTCAATGTGACAGACGCGAGAGGAACTTCTGGGGCTCTCGAATCTGAGATGCGCAAATTTGCAATGGAAAAAGACCTGAGTGGAAACTACGTTGTTTTTTGGAATCACCTTTAGTTTGAAGTCCTGCATGAATGTTTAGCTGATCAACTGAAAATAGGTTAGTGATAAGCCTTATACTGCTCTAGCTTTTTAACAGTTCTTCTTAAAGCGCCCCCCCCTATCCCTCGATCGCAATCAAACTCAGTAACGTATCTCTCCTATCAGGCGACTATTATTTGAGAGTCTTGTTGGAACAAAACGACGGGGAGACGCCGATAACAAATGTGTGAGTCCACGACATTTATCTATCAGGATTTGCAAATATTCAAACTACTGTCTTGCTTCCCGCGTCATAAAAACGATTCCAGATACCTAATATATAATATACCTCAGCGTCTTATTCTCTATATTGCTGCACAGTTCACACAATGTTATTAGTCCTGCAGTATGTAGTAGAAGTATAGAATCATGGATGAAACAATTCATGATTCGATCGAATTTTCTATTTTGTTTTCAGGCTCGAGTTGTTTAACGATCTGTACTACAGACTCCGATTGACAACTAAACCAACTATGAAAGCAATGTGCTTTCCGGTGAGGATGTCGTTTAGCGCGAGTCTAGCCATGTGTAGTCTTCGAAGAATGAACAAAACAAGTTGGAATATTTTATTCACCAGCGAAGACTAAAGTTTATGGAAAATGTCAGGAAGAGATTGGCGCTTTTAATGACACCAAGCTAAGGATCATCTGTTATTGATCCAGTGTTACTACAGGAGCCTGAACTAAACTAACTTTATTCATACTGTTTCGTATTTTTAGCCCTTACATGAAAATGGCATCACCAACAGGGATTCGAAGGTAAGCGCGTGCTTATTTATTTATCACTACTGTCTTTATATCCTAAACTTTAACGACCATAATTTAACTTTTTCATCTCTAGCAACAAAATGTTTTATTGTGTTCCTCGGATGACGAAACGCTTATAAAGGTTTGTGTCGGTTGTGTATTGAACTTAATCTCAATTCCGAGTTTTGTCCGTGATTTCGTTTTACGAAAGCAGAGCGCATTCTGCGAACGTTTTTTGCGTACATGGTGAAGACTAGCCGACGGTCACGTTCGACAGACGAGTCTCTGCGAGCAAATAAAATACTCAGTTACGTAGCTAACACGACAATTTAGTCATGCTCTGTTAATATTTTGGAGTTCATTCACTGTGAAAACAATGAATTTCTAAGAAATTAATATGATAATAACATAAAATTTGCATAGCATGACTGAAAATGCTTCAGGTAAGATCACATCGAAGGAATATGCATCCTCATTGACACACGTGGTGGGTTAAAAACGCGCTAGTTCTTCCGATAAATTAAAGAACAGTTCCATACCTATACTTTTGTACGTGTGAAACTTTTTGCTTTATTTTCTTTTAATTGTGAGAATCCGACCGTGCAGCAAACATTAAAATCAAGCGATAACACTAAACTTGATTGTGATAGCCCTGAGTATATACGGCTATAATAGCTTTGTTCCTCATAATGATATGCTGGATTCCCCGTCCAGGTATCACTTCTAAAACATGCTTTTTTTTAATTGTATTCCAATGCACCTAAGTTAGTAAAAAACCTGACAAACCCACAGGAGGGGTAAGAATGGAAAAAAAGAAAAAAAATTCATCGTGTAAACAACTTATTTCTAAATCAAAAACTCACTCTTACATAAGCCACTTATTGAAATATTTTCGCTATATATTTCAGTCAGATGGATCTCTCAGTCATTTCTCATTCCTTAGTGAACAAATAGTATTTCAGTGAATTGCTAGAACATACCTGAAGAACAGCTATAAACTTCAATTCTCAAAGATATGTTGCGTACCATGTCTTTGGATGAATGCGGATGTAAAGCGCGGTTACAGTTGGTGATAGGACATTTTCCACTAGTGAGTCTCTAATGAAATGAGTAATTTGTTAAACAATTAATCTTAATCACACATTAAAAGTTATATATGACCGCATGGAAATGATGTGATGCATATAACGTGAGAGGGTAATCTGTAGGAGCCTTGCTTATTAATCCAGCTAACCCTGACTAATCCATTTATTTTGTAATGAGCGAATTTTTGCCCGTCGGAACTATAGGATACAGAGTAGCTCTTCACCACTAATTATAATTACGGCGACTTTGAGTGAAATCGCTCCGACAACATCTTTTTGCCAAAGTCAATTTGAATGCATTGGTCCTGGTAATTTTTCCGTGCAGATCAAGAAGCTGCCTCATTTAAGCGACCATGTCCTGTCGACTTATCCGCATTCCGAACAACTTTTGCTATTATCTGGGATGTTATGTGTCTTCAGTACGGGGGGCAATAATTAGTATCAATTATTCTATCTTCCGGCACCAAAACACCATCGAAACAATCATCAACAAAAATGAAACGATAATGCAGATAATTGTGCCATATATGGGGCCTCCAGAATTGAAACCAGTCGAAGTACAACGTTATTTCAATTGATTTTGTGAAATCTTTACTAGGGGTTAACTTCGAATTTTATCACATTCCCATATAGGGGAATTACTGAATAAAAAAATAATGTCGAACAGTCTTAATATGACATAATAATAAACTGAACATATACCATGTAGCCTGCAATATTTACCTTGCTTGGTATGTCAGTCAATCAAATCCATGTATGGCACAGCAATGGATGGAGGTGTATTCAGTGAATAGATAAAGGTAATAATTGTTAGCGACTCTTGGGTTGCCATAATTTATTTGATCTAAAATTGAGAAACAAGGAACAAGTAAATTATATTATTGTCCATAGTTGTGAGGCTATCAGCATTGTGATATTCCAGGTTCGTGCGTACCGCTACCATGGGACAACATACCTTAGCGAAAAATAGTACTTCAGTGAATTGCTAGAACATACCTGAAGAACCGCCATAAACTTCAATTCTCAAAGATATGTTGCCATATCAATTCGGCTCTATATGCAATAGAATCTACAATTGAGATTACAAGAACATCACTTTCACACAATTGAAACTATAATTGTATATGAATCACAAGGCCCTATACTGTAGTAACAGCATGTATTTTGTGACTTCTATAACAAAAAGAATATACAGAACAAAATGCAGGCTGTTTTCTTTCATATTCACATAATACCCCCAACCCCTGTATATTGGTAAATGGCAATTACATAATAGGAAAGAGAGAAAAATAAATCTATTTTTAATAACATCAGTGTAAAATGAATGACATATGGAACTGTACAGCAAAATATTGTGTAGGCATAATTCTTGTCATGCCTTCCATCACCAGATATCATGAAATTATCTCGGTTTTTTAATGTTTAAATTTATACGTTTAATTTAGAAAGCACAAAAATACCACCAAAATATAGCTGAAGAAAAATACTTTAACCCAATTGCTTCTGTTTTAATCCAGAAATTAATCAATATTGCTGTTAACCTGACACTGCAGTGCAGCTCTAAAAATTATATCAAATTATACTGGATTACAAACGGAAATATAACTCGCCTTTGGAATTTCGTTATTTTCTTTTTTATTTTTATCCTGTCGTCTTTTAACCGTTACATGTAAACTGTAAAGGCTTTAGCTATCTTTTCTGATAGTTTTTAAGTCAGGATGGGCAGAAAAACTCGAAAAATATAGCTTTTTTTATTTGTTATTGTGTATAGCGAGGCGTTGCTCAGCGGCCGCACCTGTGGTTGTCACATGAGGTTAAAGGTGTCAAAAACGTAAGGTTGCCTACCCCGTTGGAGTAAAATAAGCCCGGTAATCGATTTCCGAAGTAAAATTGTCCCTAGAAGTCATAATTGTAAAATTTTCGCCAATATGGTGATAATTATATGCACATTTCCAGTTTCCATTTGTAAACACGTTTGTTGGAAATATCACTACAAATCACCAAAGCGACTGTATTTCAAGTAAAATACATGAAATATTGGTGCCAATGTATACTAGAAATATTTGGAGGTTTTTAGGCGAGATTTTTGGAAGGCTTTCCGTATTTTCGCTTCTCTAAAATTCAATTTAAAAGTAATAGTTCGGCAATAAATATCTTGGCTTATAGGAAAGCTTTTGAAATGAACTAAATTTATACAAATAGGTAAATGTTTTTTCTTTGAGATAACACAATTTCTAGTTGATTTTATAAAATACTTCCAGATAAAATCAACATTATCTGTGTGCGCGCTTTACGAGCAGACAGCAATGAGTTTAGTGGTCTCATATTTATTAAAATGGGTTGAGTATTCGCACAGTAATCACATGCTTAAATCAGCTTACCACTTTGAAATATCCTCTGATCGGACGTCTAACTGAGAGGGTCCCTTAAACATCGAGAATACTTCATTAACAAGTGCCGCATCCTGTCCTGTTTGAGAAGTTATGAGAACTTTTTCTTGGGTATTGTTTACTCCTTACTCTGTTGGATGTTCCATTCTGTTGTATGAGGACAACACTTGTATTTGGTGTGGTGAAAGGATGCAGATTGTCCGTTGGATGTTGTGCTTATGTATTAGAGACTGACCACATTAGATATCAGCGCAAAATTGACACATTCATGGGACTCGAACCCAATCTCCTAAAAGGAGTATCCGAAATGTGTTCTTTGTGTGGCCAGGAAAAAGCGAGAGCTACAGGGCAACTCGCAAACCGACTGGCAGACAATACGAACGTACAACACAAAACACACAACCGACGACACAAAACAT